>NC_085090.1:6360117-6410117 GCF_963422355.1 Corticium candelabrum
GTTCAAATTCGTCGTCTTGCTCCATGAATTCGTATCCTTCTTGTCTGTCAATTAATTTTTAATGTAATATACACATGGGATAGCAGTACTACCTCATTTACTCTTCTCTCTTGAGCAGCACCAATCACATGCACTGGGCTGGTGTGGTCTGAACTAGACATTGGCTGAAATATGATATATATTTATACATGTATATATATATATATATATATATATATATATATATATATATATATATATATATGTATATATATCATATTCATATTGTGGATATCTATACATATCCACAAGTGAGTTTACATCGATCAAATCATGCAACCAAGGTCTGTTCGAAATAAGAGCAAATTATGTAGAGAACTTCTCACTATCTTAATTAACCAACAGGATAAAAAACAAAGCAATGAACACAAGCACAAGATAGCAAGCGAGAACACATTCAGAACAAGATGAAGGCTGGGTCCACAATAGCATTAAGTCAATAGCATTGCATTGAGTCAAGAGAAATTAATTGAGTTCTTATCTGTCATGTCTAAAGTATATATTGCAAATGATAAAACAAAACGTATGAGGTGGATCACCTGCTGCAGATCATCAGAGAAAATGGGTATACGGTGTTGATACAGGTACTCTTTAATTGTCACCTGATATGGAGGTCTTTGGAGGTTTTCAGCATCTTCATTGTCTTGTTGCAGGTTAGGAAATTTAAAGGTAAGAGTGAAGGTGAGGATAAAAGAGAACTTTGAAATGATTGAGTGACATGGTGGGTGAGGAGAGTCCACCACTTCAATCACTGCACTAGAACAGGAAGTAATGGTCTCAGTGGTAAAGAGTCTACAGTGGTGTATTCGATCAAATTTTGATTTGGTCTGAAAGTATTTTGCAATTTATTGACATTGTCAGAGGCAGTTCAACATTGGGCATTTGCAGCAAAATCATCACTTTAGAGTATTATGGGAGGACAACTTAGTGATGATTTCAAGGACCTGCTTTAAAGTGAGGCTTAGGAATCCGGATTTTGTCATGTGTCACAATGGCATAGCTAAAAAACATTACTTTTGCTTAAACTTAATTAATTAATGCATATACAGCATTGACACTCAGTCAATTACAATAGTTAATTCGCAGCATCTCCTAGTCATAACCACTTAACATAACATAACCACATCACAGTATGTACATCTTAATACTTTGAAGGTTATGCAGAATTATGAGTCACTTGTCTTTTCAACATCACTTATGCAGGCATTGTATGTCTGCATGAAACGTTTCTGTTGTTGTGAACACTGAAAACTGACAAACATTTTCATTGAGATAAACATGGTACCCTTGTTTATATGAGCCGTGTAGTTCGGTTTGTGTTAGCCTCGTAGTTCCAGACCGTCTCCCAGGTCTGGAACTTCGAGGCTAGGTTTGTGTGTGTGAAATGCACAACAGAATTATCAGACATACACCACTACACAGCTTGAGTTACTATTTTCAGTACATCTAGGTGACATTTAAAGGGGAAGTCCAACAAAAATGAACTTACCAAGACAAATCGATCGGTATAAGTTACTCCGTTATTTTCGCTTCTGTATACGAACGAGCGATGTTTCTGTGACGTGTAACGCCCACGCGCCTGCTCCGCTTCCTGGTCGATTAAGCTCCGCCCACTGCGAATGAATCAATGCGTTTACGGATGACTGCTACGGATATATCGAGAATGACGAATGTGAATGCGAAGATATTATGAAGATCTGCCTTCTTGCCGTTAGTGGTTCCTCTCTAAAGTAAAATGGTGTCGCTAGAGCTGTTTTTCCGCCAGACTTTGAAGCAGAATTTCTCAATACCACGGCTTACCTAGAGAACGCGCTTGTGCTTGAGTATTTGTTTATCCTTGTTCTTTTAATATCCGAAGAGAAAGGTTCAGCGCGCCGTCTGGCGTGTGCTACAGAGGACGTTCCTAATCTCTCACAGTTTCTCCATGATGTACGTTATGCAACTAGGACACCAACAGTTTAGGTCAGGGACTGCATGCACATACCGTACAACTGTGTCAGATCTAGTAGTTACTCCTAACCAATATGTGGCATGCTTTGAAACCGAATGTCTGGCTCAGCATTCTAGATAGCTATGAATTTTAAAAACATGCATGCAGTTACAAGACTTGGTAACAGATAGATTGTTCTTGTACACCGCTGTGCAAAAGTCTAAGGTCACCCCCTGATTTTGACAGAAAACGCTGTTTGAAGTAGTCTTCTTGGCCAGCTACACTCCAGTTTATTAGAGCATATCACCAAACTGCTTAATGTAAGCAGAAATACGGTGTACCTTGCGTTGCAGAGAGAAATATAAAACTTTAATTTTCATTAGCACCCTGTAGGGGTTCCTCATAGTGCCGCTAGCCATCGTCTCGTAGAAGTAGAACGCTTTATAGTAGGATTCCAATCGATTGGCACAAAGTAATGTACTAAAACCAAGCACTTTGTGTCCATTCTGTGCAAGCTGAAACGCCATTACATTATCCGGGAACTTTTGCGCGTATAGTCAGAGCATGAGAACACGTGATTTCGTCGAGCTGGGGATTCCCCGTTTATGTACACACAACCGTTACAAGCGCTAGTTTTGCGATGGCGAAAAAGACACTGGAGGGTATCATCTGCTTTGTCACAACCTTTGCATACTTCACATGTACACTATTCATCATTCCTTCTACTCTGACTATTATTTAAGTCTCCAGTTGCCATTTGCTGAAAAACGTCCCCGTAGTACACTGTAACATTTCCCCTCCATGCTTCAGAGTAGAAGCTACTCATTCTTGTTTGTAACGTACGCTAACTCTACGTCTATCCGAACCCTTCTCTTGGTTGGAAATAGTTGAACAATTGATTACTCCACCCTAATATATTTACCCCGTTCTGATTTTCCTCATTTGGAGTGCTCTCTTGCATGTTTCAATCGTTCTTTCCTATTGTTGTTGCTTAGAAAAGGTTTACATTTGCTAGACAACCGCGAAGACTCGATTTCATCAAACGAGTACACACTGCCCTTCACCGGATATGGCTCGGTCTAGGTCGCGTGACGTTGCGCGACGGTTTCTCATTGAAAAAGAATGACCAGATTGCTCTTCGCTAGTTATCTTTCAAGCCCTCCCAGCTCTCCGACAGTCATGAAAAGACCTCGTTTCCTTGTACCTCCGGATTCTTGTTCGGACACCGCCTACGGAGCTAAATTCACTGCTACTTCGTTCTTCCGGCATGTAGGCGGAGATGGTCTGGCTACGCGAGACTAGTTGCCATTGCGAAATATTAGCCTCGACGCTAGGCCATCTTCGCCTTACGTGGTGGAGTAACGCGCACGAATCAGCCACGATTATGCGTAGGGTTCACATGACCGGAAACGAAGTTGCCACAGTAAGGCGAAAATTGGCCTACAAGGGATACATTATGCATAAATACCATCACGTGACTCATTATCCAATTAAACAATAATCTATTTCAATTACTTTAATTAATGAAGTAAGGTTCCTCCTGGTTCAGCATCATCACGTTCTCTCATTACGTAACTAGTAAGCAACCTGGGAAAAATGTTTCCAGCTGCGTAGGCTACAGATCATCACGTTCTCATATTACGGTACTACTACGCAACCTGGGAAAATGTTTTCAGCTGCCTAAGCTACACATCCCGCTTGCAGATCATTACGTTCTCATAATTGTTACGGTACTACTACGTAACCTGGGAAAATGTTTCCAGCTGCGTAGGCTACAGATCAAACGACAACCGGCTGCAGATCAGCAGAACATTACAACTCCGTTGAACTGCAAAGATGATGTGGAAGAATCGACAAACACTTGCCACACTAACGGCGATTGTAGACATTTAGTCTGCGCCTGTGCGTGCGCCACTCTTTCGATTGTAGAGGTCCAGAGAGGACATCTAGTCACAGAATCTTTGGAGGCACAAATAAAATTACAATCACAAAGCGGCACCAGTCCTGTCTGCACGCATAGACGTAGGTTTTAGTTCATTTTTCTCGCGCTTCGATCGCTGCGATCTCACGCCCCATTTCCTATGCGCCCGCCATTCTATTACTAATTAACTAACTGACTTTACAGGCACCGTTTAGCAATAATAATTAAGCTAATTTAATTGCAGGCATAATGTTTCAACAACCAATCGCAACATGAGAATGCCATCATGTGACAAACTAATTTGTCACGTGACATAATGTGTCTTGCCTTAATTACGGAGGCAACTTCGTTTCCGGTCATGTGAACCCTACGCATAATCGCGCGCGTTACTCCATACGTAAGGCGAAGATGGAATAGCGTCGAGGCTAGGGATATCTGCCTCATGAAAAGTTACAACTCTTATTCAAGTCTCTAAAGCTATTTGTGTCTATTTCGCCATCGAAAACGATTCAAACTGGCGCTTTTACGGTTGCGCTGAAAAATCATAGTAACGGGGAATCCCCTGTCGACCAAAACACGTGTTCAAAGACGGTGACGCAGTAAGTTCCTGGATAATGTAATGCGTAGCCTCGCAAGTGTGGATGCAGCCCCAGATGCGCCCAACATTGACAAACTAAAAACACAACAAGCAGAGCTTGATAAAAAATACCTCCTTCTTACTGTATAGTAGACTGCCATTTTTGCTTGGTTAGCTGGAGTACAGTAGAGTTTCCGTCAAGTCTGACACCAATCCGAGGTGTTGGCATAGCTAGCTAATGTCTTGTGTAAGCCCAACATGGCAACAATACAATATCATCGAGGCTTTATCTTTGAATACGAGTACAGCAATGATGACTTGGGGATGTTGCTCCCCTGCCACTCTCTCCAGATTATTAGAATTCGAACAAGTCATGTACATATACATAGTGTCCCCAACTTCCAGATGTTGAACAAAGAGGTTTTACTGCAAAGTGTGTACCTGATTTCCTATTACATGAAAACCGGGCCTCAATCTTTACATATTCTTTGGAATGAAATGTCAGCATGAAGAGCAGAAAGAGACAGGTTAATTAATTAATATTAAATTCCGTCATTGTTGAGACACCCAACTGAGCAATATCATTCCGTCTGACGTCAATCACCTCTAGTGGAATTATCCGGTTGACATATCATCTAGGTTCAACGTCTAGTTATGGCACGCGGAACGTGACTTTATTAGGTTAGTCACATATATAGGGTGTAAAACACATATATAGGGTATAAACACATATATAGGGTGTAAAACATATATATAGGGTGTAAAACACGCAAATATATAGGATGTAAACCACATATATATAGGGTGTAAAACACACACATATATATAGGGTGTAAAACACACATATATATAGGGTGTAAAACACGCATATATATAGGGTGTAAACCACATATATATATAGGGTGTAAACCACACATATATATAGGGTGTAAAACACACGCATATATATAGGGTGTAAACCACATATATATATATATAGGGTGTAAAACACGCATATATATAGGGTGTAAACCACATATATATATAGGGTGTAAACCACACATATATATAGGGTGTAAAACACACGCATATATATAGGGTGTAAACCACATATATATATATATATAGGGTGTAAAACACGCATATATATAGAGTGTAAAACACGCATATATAGGGTGTAAAACACACAGGGTGGTCGAAAGATACCTGATCTCAGTAAGGGTACACGTGAGACGTAAGATGAGATGACAGGTGAATAAACATCCGTTTGTAATCGAACAGGAACACTACACCCACATAGACAACTGAAGCCCGAGAATCCAATTGAATTTACAATCTGAGAATGGTGCGCATGTTTTGCTGCTATACAGAGCGAGACCATCCGTATTCCCGCTCTTCTAGAAACACTATAGCTTTGAGTTGCACTAGCGAATTCAAGACATGGGCGGAGTTTTTACAGTTAATTAATTAGGCGACGAATATAGTTTACAACAACTTTGTTTCTAGAGATCAGACAATAGAGTCTCAGTCTGTCTCCGCCGAAGATTGACTGACAATCCGGGAATGACGAGGGCGGAGTGAGACTGGGTCGAGTCTAATCAGACAATACTGAGAAGACTTCATGCAGAACCGCGATATAAATCTAGCGGATGCATCCTTGCCTAGGCAGTTATAGATATGTAAACATTCATTCTTTGCCTGACAAATATCGATAGAATGAATCTGACTGACGAATTCCTCGACCAAATTGATCAATTTAAATTTGGGTCCAGCTGGTTTAGTCTAGTGCTTGCTGTCTGTAAAGCATACGTGCATGTTACCTACACATTAATTAACTAACTAAGCAAGAGGCATCAAGAACAGTACACTCGATCGTCATGATACGGTATTAAGCTTTATCGAATTCTCAATATTTACAAAAACTAGATGTATCAGGAATAATTTTATGGAATAGTTAGACGCAGAGAGAGACAAGGCACGTGCCGCTTATCAAAACAATCTTAACAGAGGCAGCATGATTTGTGGTTCAAGCGTCCACAACCAACGGATAGAACGCCTTTGGAGTGAACTACGAAGGGTTGTGCTGCGCTACTACGAAATGGTATTCAATTCGTTAGAAGAGAACCGACTGCTTGATCCACTTAATGAAGTTCATCTTTACTGCCTTCATTACATCTTTATGTCAAGAATTTCAAGATCACTCGATGACTTTATTGGACAATGGAATAACCACCCTTTGAGAACAGAGCATGGCAGAACGCCAAGGCAGATGTTTGAGTTCCCACTAGCATTCAGTGAACGTCTCGCTGAACGATCGTTTTCTAGTACAAGTTGGACCCTGTACGGAATAGATGACGAAGCTCCGGCCGGTTCTGCGGAGGATGAAAGGGAAGGAATTACAGTGCCACAAGTAGAAAATGTTTTGACAGAAGAAGACTTCAGACAGTTACGAAATACTGTAGATCCTCTCTCTGATGATGATAGAGAACATGGATGTAACCTGTACTGTCAGGCACTAAGGCTAGTGAATACGTTTATTGGCTAAACTGGAAGTTTCTGATTCCTACGTTAATTAACATTCTTTTGATAAATCTATATAATTGTTGTATATCTGGTTACAGTAATATTGAATTCACTTGGATTCACTAGCTGGCTTTGATTCAGTCTCAGCTATATATATATATATTTATGCATGCATAAATGAATAAATATACCTACAGTATAGGCATGTATATACAGTATATATATATATATATATATATATATATATATATATATATATATATATATATATGCCTATATATACACTGTAGGTATATTTATGGTGAACGCTGAACGCTGCACTTGCGGTCACGTTCTAGAAAACTTTAGTGATCACCTCTTGGGATGCGGAAGACGCTCTCTTCGCACAAAGAGACACTATACGCTTTAAAACGTATATACCAATTAGCTAATTAATCATTAATTAAGATTGTTTTGATAAGCGGCACGTGCCTTGTCTCTCTCTGCGTCTAACTATTCCATAAAATTATTCCTGATACATCTAGTTTTTGTAAATATTGAGAATTCGATAAAGCTTAATACCGTATCATGACGATCGAGTGTACTGTTCTTGATGCCTCTTGCTTAGTTAGTTAATTAATGTGTAGGTAACATGCACGTATGCTTTACAGACAGCAAGCACTAGACTAAACCAGCTGGACCCAAATTTAAATTGATCAATTTGGTCGAGGAATTCGTCAGTCAGATTCATTCTATCGATATTTGTCAGGCAAAGAATGAATGTTTACATATCTATAACTGCCTAGGCAAGGATGCATCCGCTAGATTTATATCGCGGTTCTGCATGAAGTCTTCTCAGTATTGTCTGATTAGACTCGACCCAGTCTCACTCCGCCCTCGTCATTCCCGGATTGTCAGTCAATCTTCGGCGGAGACAGACTGAGACTCTATTGTCTGATCTCTAGAAACAAAGTTGTTGTAAACTATATTCGTCGCCTAATTAATTAACTGTAAAAACTCCGCCCATGTCTTGAATTCGCTAGTGCAACTCAAAGCTATAGTGTTTCTAGAAGAGCGGGAATACGGATGGTCTCGCTCTGTATAGCAGCAAAACATGCGCACCATTCTCAGATTGTAAATTCAATTGGATTCTCGGGCTTCAGTTGTCTATGTGGGTGTAGTGTTCCTGTTCGATTACAAACGGATGTTTATTCACCTGTCATCTCATCTTACGTCTCACGTGTACCCTTACTGAGATCAGGTATCTTTCGACCACCCTGTGTGTTTTACACCCTATATATGCGTGTTTTACACTCTATATATATGCGTGTTTTACACCCTATATATATATATATATGTGGTTTACACCCTATATATATGCGTGTTTTACACCCTATATATATATATATATGTGGTTTACACCCTATATATATGCGTGTGTTTTACACCCTATATATATGTGTGTGTTTTACACCCTATATATATATGTGGTTTACACCCTATATATATGCGTGTTTTACACCCTATATATATGTGGTTTACATCCTATATATTTGCGTGTTTTACACCCTATATATATGTGTGTGTTTTACACTCTATATATATATGTGTGTTTTACACCCTATATATATGTGTTTTACACCCTATATATGTGTTTTACACCCTATATATGTGTTTATACCCTATATATGTGTTTTACACCCTATATATGTGACTAACCTAATAAAGTCACGTTCCGCGTGCCATAGTTTTACACTCTATATATATATGTGTGTTTTACACCCTATATATATATGTGTTTTACACCCTATATATGTGTTTTACACCCTATATATGTGTTTATACCCTATATATGTGTTTTACACCCTATATATGTGACTAACCTAATAAAGTCACGTTCCGCGTGCCATATCTAGTGCTAATCAATCAACTAGGATAAGGATGGCATGTCCATCAACTCTAAAGCCGTATAACACGGTAACCCTGACCCTGCAAAGAATGTAAACGAGCACTCTCTCGATTACTTGTTACACGTGACCCGGAATGTGTCGAGCACAAAGCATTATCGCGGTGGCATCTGAAACTCGGTGTGAAGAGAAGCCATGGAAGTGCACGAGAAGATGCATGATACCTAACTACACGTAAGTGTGTGGTGTGTGTGTGTGTCACTGTGTGTGTGTGTGTGTGTGTGTGTGTGTGTGTGTGTGTGTGTGTGTGTGTGTGTGTGTGTGTGTCACTGTGTGTGTGTGTGTGTGTGTGTGTGTGTGTGTGTGTGTGTGTGTGTGTGTGTGTGTGTGTGTATGTGTGTGTGTCACTGTGTGTGTGTGTGTGTGTCACTGTGTGTGTGTGTGTGTGTGTGTGTGTGTGTGTGTGTGTGTGTGTGTGTGTGTGTGTGTGCGTAACCAAATTTCCTCTCCGTCTAAACGTCCAAAAATAGAGAAAAAGTCCAGATTAAATTCAAGTGTGTTCTATACAATCTTGGTGCACATGTGCATACCAAATCAGATTTTTTTCTGTATATTGGTAGCAAACAAATACTTCTGTTCAACACCTAGCTGTTCATGCCAGAATTCTATCTGTCAAGCCTGACACCAATCTGAGCTGTACGTACTAATCTTACATCCGTCTTGACTAGCCCAACATTGAAAACAACATCAATGTCATTATCGAGCTCGATGATCTAACTCTATCTTTGAATACAGAAATGATGTCTTGAATGTTGCTCCCCTGTCACTCTAATAAGAAGCTATTTAACTGCAGACTCGCTTTTCCCTGACCTTCTATCTTTGCAGACTGGATTATCGAAGTTTGCGAGGGCGTTGTGGTACCGCACGTACTTTCTTCATTTTCTCTAGATCGGCCACGTTTTTAAGTGGCAAGCAAGTGCCAATCTACTTGAGAAAGCAAACTCTTAGATGTGATGTTACTAGAAATTTGCCGGGCTTGGAGTACAACGTAGCCTCGAAGCTCCAGACCGTCTCCCAACTGCAACATGAGTTGTCGCTTTTGGGGCATGGGCCGCGTAGTATGAGTCTCAATCCAGATTATGAACAAGCTAAGCTACGTCAAGACCTGATTCCATATTACATATGAACCTTGATTGTAGTCAATCTAGAGGTAAGTGAAATGTTTGAGACACAAACTCAATATCATTCCAGTTGACGTCAATCACATCTAATTAGTCTTGGAATTCTCATTCCATTGAGGTTCAAAGTTTGCTAGTGTGCTGCAGTCAATTACTCAGATCAGATATGGATAGCGTGTCCAGCTTGACAAACAATGAGAATGATTAGCCCCATAACACGTTGACCCTGACCCTGTAAAGAATGTGAACAACGCTTCCAAACGTGTGAACCAAAGTATGACGATTGAGTAAGCATCATTTCATGCCACAAGATTTAGAAACTATGACATCAATTTTAGATGTATTTAGGAACGACTTATTTGTAGGGGTAGGCTAGAATCGCGATGCAGAAGAGCATACTTAATTAATTAACCACGTAATGTGGGCGTGTATACACACGTGACCTCAACAGTAGCGATTCTCGGTCTTTGTGCTAACAGCCACACTGCAGCAACTTGGAACCCAATCTCTCTGATAAAGCGCACGTTCATCAAAAGTCTACACATGCATTTGTCGTCTTTCTCCCATCGTCAAGAAGGTCAATCAATTGACGTCACGTGCCGATCAGTATCTTGACTTGTTATCGCTGCAAGATCGATCGGAATCCAGTCTGACCTTTACAGTACGACGATGTTGCGATGTGTGAGGTTATCGAGTTTGTTAGCTTCCTAAAGTGAGCGATCACACGAGACCTTGATTAATTAATTAATTAAGTTAGGCTATAGATAGGCTTCACCAAGCCTATACATAAGCGAGTGTGGTACTGCTCTTTAGTCAGTTCATCACGTACACGAGGTGAAGCGATTTCGTTATGATTGGCACGAATTTCCTTGTATTCTTCTTGGTCTGCACTGCTGCTTCAGCTCAGGATGAAACAGGTACGTAGAGCAATCGTGTGTGTGTGTGTGTGTGTGCATGTGTTTGTGCGAATGTGTGCATTTGTGCGTGTCCGTCTGCTTGTGTTAGCGCACAACATTCCAGTTCTGTGTTGTATAAACAGATCTCGAGTTGGCAGAGCTAGGCAAAGAGATAGAAGGAGAAATCGCACAAGAACAAGACATACAAGTTAAAAAGCTTCAAGACGGCCAGCCTAGCAATCTAAAAGAGCAAGACACCAGCCATGTCGTTCATCTTAACTCGACGGAGCGCCACAAAGTCGAGGAGACCCTTGAAGCGATCGAAGAAAAACTCGAAACCCTCAAACAGGAAATAACAGATAACGACTGCCTCGAGAGCAATGAAGAACTCGAACAACCATTGGATGACTCGACGACTTGCGAAAAACTGAGAAAGGAGCACGTGGAAACAGAAATGGCGTTCAGGGTGTTTACTGGTATGAAACTCGTAGATGAAGAAGTCAGTAAGGAGCTGCAGTCGTTGCCTGAAGAGACCAGAGAGAAGAGATCTCTCGAACGTCGAGATTTACTGGCGTCTCTCGCCAAGGAGCTAGAAGAAGGAGCCAAACTACTAGGAAAGGACACAAAGATACCAGCACAAAGTCGCAGCAAACGAGGTAAACAATGCAAAATATCCGCGCTCTTTTCAGTTGGCATATTGCATCAATGTTTGCCTTATTTCTGCAGCTTCTGTATCACAATTAGCTGCTCTACCATGCATCTACAGCAAGAGTTTCTCAAGAAAGCAGTATCTGGCAGCTAAAGTCCTCGGCAAATCGATTCAGGTGTCACTAGGAGGTTCCGTTGGTGTCATCTTCACGACATCGGCTGAAGCTGGTCATGCGTACGGACCGAAGGGGGAGTTCGGTTGTACCGCGACAGGATGCACGGGCTTCACGACCGATATCGGAATTTCGGCAACCGTAATGTCGGGCTTCTATTACAAATTTGACGACATAGAAGGAAAGTCCGTAGTCACACTCTATGGCGCCTCGTTCTTTGGTTTTGGTGGAGTGTACGGCACAGTCAAAACGCCGGGTGGTCGAAAAATTGGAGACGTTTCAGGCGTTAGCGCCTCGATCAGTCCCTTTCCCTTATGGGTTACTTACTCATCATCGACTTGTACTACCATCATGAATGCACCGGGATGTTCGAGTAAGAAACGTTTACTACTTATAGAAATTGAAATTAGTATATATAGACTCCTAGATTTCTAAATAAAATTGCTGTCATTTTTAGAGAAAAAGGTGTCCAAGAAGTCGAAATACTACAAGTCTTGTGGGTGGTTGGGATGGAGCCGTTGCACCAAATACAAGTCAGCTTGATCTCATGATATGCACTCACTGTGATAGCTTGTGTGTAACCAAACTGTATCACAATTATAGGACGACTTACAGCAACAAGTACTCGTGTCCATCAGTGTAGACCGACTTGAAAGAGAAGCTCGAATCGGAGTGAAAAGACTTCCAGGACACAGTAGTGCATGCGTGTGTATAGTTCTTGCTGCTGCCGTTCACGTTCTGCGTTTAGTAAGTGGCTTTTAGCATCTAGAGTGGCGCGTGTAGTTTATAGTGGAGTTTAGCGTAGTTGTTTTGGCAATTGATTGTGTGCAGTACTGCCACTGCGATGACTTCAGTCTAATAGATGTGAATGAAACGTCAGATGGTGTGATGACGCTTTGTCTTCTACGTCCTCATGCATGCATTAGATGTCACTGAAAGTTCGTTCCTCCAATTGCTTCACGTTCTTAGATAAGCGAATGTTACCACTCGATAAAGGCATGCACTTCTTGTGCCATAGTGTGACAGTCATCTGGCAAGAGTACAGTCTTCAGAATAGGAGCCGGCCCAACAAGGTCATGGGCGGTAGAGCGACTCGCAAGTTAGGGGGAAACGGGGCACGGAAGGACATCAGAGTACGGACATAAACTACGAGAATATTCTGTTTGCATACCAAAATAGAGGTTGAGCTCAAAGTTGGTGTGCGCGAGCCCCCTCAGCCGTCCAGCTCCGCCGCCTCTGCAGGTTACAGTTGTTTCCTCGTTTGAAGGATTCCATTATTTGTAGATGACCAGTCTAGACAGCCTAGACATGTTTATGATGGCAGTTATAGATGTCTGCATGGCTCGTTGAGGGAGCCTCGTCTATTTTCTAAAAATGGAGTCAACAAACGTTCTCTAGCTAGATGTGCTGATTTTTTTATCAATTAAAGACTTTACTTTGCCCAAAACTGTCTAGGATCTAAAGAGTTGTGGGTGCCATCTCATAAGCGAATACTGGCGGAGTCACTGGGGGCACGTTACCCCGTTTTGGGAACTTGCATGCTTCTAAATGAATTGTCATTGGTACGTACTTTAACTTAATTAATAAAACCATAATGCTACTTCTTCAAATCTGAGCCTACGTAGAGGGCGCTACAACTCTTGACCTATTTCGTGTATATAAAATATTTGCAAGTGCGCATGCTCACTGTATAAGACACACCCACCACTCGGATTCGTGCCCCTGTACAGTCTACCAAACAACCATAGAATTTATGTTCGAACAGGTCCCGTATAGTCGTATGGTGCGACCCGTATAACACAGCTAGATCTCTCGAGTTCAACCACGCACACATATTCCTATCATGGCAGAGCTTTGCCCTACATTGTAGCTCCAGTCGAACAGAAGCCCTCAGTATCTGACCGGCACATGGGCCCCAGTTGTTGTGACTGCCTCGTATGCTGCAAACTCAAGAAGGGGACACATACAAGACTTCCTCACAGAAGGATTGCAACGTGTAAGTGCAAATACTCCGTACCAAGTGCTTCCAGAGATACCAAGGGTTCTGCGCTAGAGGTATTTAACCAGTCACACAAACATGGATGTCGACGGTACGTACGTACGGCCTAGACTAGCTACGTACATCAGTTACTGTGCTTGAATATTTCTAAGACATGTACAGTATGCGCAAACCGCTATTGCAACAAACTAGTACGATACGCAATTGTAATTACAGCAATCAGATGCCCATAGCATAGGAGAGATATTGATCTGTGTGAGACTGCCAGTTAGCACCCAGTGACAACAAGAGGCACTTCTTGACCATTGTGGCTTCACCTACATACATACAGAAAGAGAGATCTGAGAACACTGCTAGTAGGGATGAGCCAAATTATTTTTTCAGACATTTTGAACCATCTTCCTACACAACTTTAGTTACTTAAATAAGAGTTACTATTTTCAAGTGACGTAGCAATACACTTAATTACGTAATTACTTTTGCGTTACACACTGTATACCACAATACTGTACACATGCATGTACTGCTTTGAAGTCGCCATTAGTGTATTGTACGTGTATTACTGCAGTGTACTACTGCAGTGTACACATTACACGGCTAAACATCTTCAAGTTAGAGCCTCTACACGTAAGTCACACATATTGTCCGAACGATTGTCCACTAATTCGTGAAACACATGCAATATCTAGATGGCGCGTAGCAGCACCGCCCTGACACCACAAGTCACGCCCAAATCTGGCTGCCATCTGTCATGAGTCCTTCTCGATAGCCTTGATACGGCGGTAGTTTGCATGGTGCTGGCGGGATCTGACGGCTTAGGGAAGTGCACGCGCGACCGAAGCAACTCTTTTACTCTGTGTTCATGCAGATAAAGAGACGAAAATCAGTTGGGCAAAATGTAGGGAGCAAAAGAATGTCGCTTACTTTGACCGCTCCTAACAAAGTACGTATTATTAGCCCACGAAAACTCATACCCAGCAAGCCCCAACGCAACCGATTTCTCATCAAAATGTATGTGCTAACGACAGTCTTGCACATGCTTAACAACAAATGCCAATAACACTCACCTTGTACGACTACATCGCGAGTCAAAATGACCGGAAACCGCCATAATCATCGTCACTTTGACCTCGTCCAGCACCTCCAAACAAGAGAAGATTCCACCTTGACAAGAAGTTCTGAAGAAAGCAATAGTGCAGGCACATCCAAGAACCAAGTAGGCTGGATTCGCTCCGCTCTATATGTTGGGCGAAATACAAATAGTCGAAGCTACCGGCGGACGAACGTCATAGTTGACCGTTTTGCTCGGCTTCCTGCAAGCGTATCTAGATCTCTCTAAGGTTGGAAAGCACGCCAAAAAACAGAGAATAGATCAGTTGTCAACGCTGCCTTGTTAGACGAGCTGAGGTCAAAAACTTACTAGACTGTGCGCGGATGATTCGAAGTTGTCATGCAAGCTGTCGATACGCCCTACAGATGTTCAGATTATCCGGGACATCTCGCGAACTTAACTTCCCCGGTTGTTTGTAGACTGTGTATAGCAAATCCTGAATCCGCCACAGCATTTTCCACTAACTAAATATTAAAATAATAATATAAACAATTAAAATTCAAGATTGTTACCTACTGTACCATGCGTCTAGAGTCACTGGTGACAGTACAACGGTAAGAGTCAACTAACAAATTAGTAGAAATTCTGGAAATTTGGCTTCCTACTTTTGTGTTTTAGACAGATAGGTGTACGCCTGTGTTCAGCTCTTTTCCTTGGACAGGCAAGCGACTTGTCCCAACACTCCGGTCTGCAAATGGTGACGTTGCCGTGTCTATTTGCGCGTGCGCTAAGCTGTATATACAATTAAAATTTGAAGTGTGTGTTTGTGTGTGCGTGTAACTCTATGTGCACACTAGAGTACACGCCTATACTATCCACTGTGATCTAATTATCTATATTCGCAAACAACTAACTCAATAAACAAAACTACAAGCATATATCATTTTTTACTTTGCAGTACATTTAGCCAGCGAATGCCACCGTGAAATGTGACGATGAGGAGATGCAAGCATGTCTTGCCAGTGTTGAGCCTCAAGACTAGACGCCTGGCAATCACAACCCACTACTACTTGTCCGATGCAACGACGTCTTGTCAGTCTATCTGCGTGCACGATGCTCACAACTACGCTTGTGCGCTTCAGGACGTCCATTGCAACAGTCAACTGGAAAGGCACGTTCCAAACTGGCTGTAGGGTCCCCTTGGCTATTTCGGATTTCTTCTTTGCTATTCTCTTTCCATCTGCCAGGAACGATACTTTGGCGTAAGAATCTGTAACGAGTGTTGTCGTTACTGAGTATAGCCTGCACTGTTCTCTTTGTCTATGTTATTGTCTTTCAATCTGTGATCAGTCAGTCTGTTTGTTTGTCTGTCTGTTTGTCAATACATATATTTCCATTACAATGAAATTTCCATCAAACTGTGTGTCGGTCTGTGTGTGTCTGTCCGTGTGTGTGTGTCTTTCCGTGTGTCTGTCTGTCCGTGTGTCTGTCTGTGTGTCTGTGTGTCAGTCTGTGTGTCTGTCTCTCTGTGTCTGTCTCTGTGTGTATATCTGTGTCTGTCTGTGCGTCTGTCTGTCCGTCTGTCTGTCTGTCTGTCAGTGTGTGTGTGTGTGTGTGTGTGTGTGTGTGTGTGTGTGTGTGTGTGTGTGTGTGTGTGTGTGTGTGTGTGTGTGTGTGTGTGTGTGTGTCTGCCTGCCTGTCTGTCTGTCTGTCTGTCATCACATTTATTTGAACTTTTATCTATGATACATTTGCAATGCAGGGTACTATTTACTGTCTGTCTTTCTGTGTGTCTGTCTGTCTGTCTGTCTGTCTGTCTGTCAAATACATATATTTTTTAAATCCAAAGAAATTTCCATCAAGAGCTTAAAAGCTAGTCTTTAAGTAGAGTTCCTCTAAATCAACAACAAACACTTAAGGCTACAACAGATGACCCCATAGGGGGATCAGAATACATTTAACCACTTAGTTTTAAAACAAATTGATATTTGTCAAGAACACTGCAAGATTTTTGTCCAGCTGAAATTACTGCCATCTTCCTAGAGATCTCATTTGCATTGCATTCGTGTCTTGAACTCTGCAATGTTAGATTGTCCACTGTCATCCCTCCACAAAGCAGAGAGGACCATCAAAACTCAGACGCTTTCTCCCCCCCCCCCCCCCAACAGCCAAAATGTTCGAATACAAGAGGCACGACAGTTGGCAACTATCCACCGGGTAGTCGTTCCTGGGCGTACTTGTTTTCCTGATTTGCTCCCTTCTCATTGCCGCGCTTCCCCCAGTTGTAGCTGCACAAGGTAAGATGTCCGCCTGTCTGTCTGTCTGTCTGTCTGTCTGTCTGTCTGTGTCTACCTGTGTGTGTCTGTCTGTGTGTCTGTGTCTGTCTGTGCGTCTGTGTGTCTGTGTGTCTGTCTGTCTGCCTGTCTTCCTTCCTTCCTTCCTTCCTTCCTTCCTTCCCTCAAATTAGAAGACATCACAAAGTTACAGAAATGACACCAAAAGTTGTATGTCTACCTACTTGCCTGCCTAAATATGTCTGTCTGTCGTCCTAGTTTGAGTTAAACTTCTACTAATTAATTAATGTGCAACAGTGCCACGTTAACAATACAGTTATGGCATTCCACTCATGGGGATCAGCACTCACCCGAGTTGCCAGCTAAAGTCATAGCCTTCAAGTTTTGTGCTTTCATTACAGTCACAGTGAGTGTCGTCAAGTTTGCAGCTGTTGGAATGATACCAAGTCCCATCAACACGTCTCCACACTCAACATTCATCTAAGAAAATAAATACAATCACACCACCCCTCACATAATCACAATCAAAATGTAGCTACGCAATTATTTGATCAAAATATAAAAAATATTTTAAAAAGAAATTAATTATTACAATAATATATTTACTCAACAAACTAACTTGATGCTGAGGCGCTTTGATATGCAGCCATAGCAAGCGTTCTACATTCAATTGCACCGTTCCCAGAGAACACTCCAGAACGCCAAGCACTCTGTGCTCTCCTGACTTGTCAAAATTGACCACTTGAAAACAAATCGACTGATGAGGAATCGACTCCAGACTGACATCGTGGTATCTAAAGGCTTCGAAAAATTTCGGATCATGCGTCTTCTGCTTCACTTTGGTCTGATACTTAAGACTCTTGTTATTTGACATCCGTAGTATGACATAGGGATCGGGTGCTCCACCACCTTCTCTTTTTTCCACGTCCAATAACTCTTGGCATTCGAGCACACTGACCGTCAAGTTTGAGGATTTAGGATCGTAGTGTAGACCAATACGAATTTTACCGGCTGTAGTACCGTGCGATTCTTCTTCTCTGTAGAAGCTGAACGTCAGAGAATGGTCTTCCTTGCACAGAGATCGGAGTGATCTGAGGGTGGGACTGACTGTCCCAGAGAGACTTCTCTGTCGTACCCGAGAGATGGGTATTTCAACTGTTGTCGATGAGTCTCTCTTGGTTAGTGTAGGTCTGCTCTCGAGCTGGACCTTGGACAGACTAGCTAGAGTAGAATTACTGTTGTGGCGAGACGAGGTACCAACCGGTTCGCCAATCGACGACGGCTGCACGTGGACCGTCCTGGACTCCAACATTTCTTTTGAGAGAGGCCGAAGACGAAGAGTCTGAGACGACACAACTCTGCTTAGCAACGCTTTCCGTCTTAGTCTACGTGTTGCAAACCATCGATAGATGCAAAAGCTGATGACAAGCAAGGCTAGCAAACCCGTGACGCCAACAACGGCTGCTACCCACACAGGCACTGCAATTCAAATTCAAGCCTTTAGACTGGAGTGTCTACAAACGTCTGGAAAGCATTCGGATCTTACCAGGGAGAGACTCGGAGTCTTCCACACTGTCCGTCGACCCATTGCCTTCCATCTAACGCCCCTAATGATGTGCAAATTGCAATCGCACCATCTATACTAGCTGCAGCTTCACCGGATTCTAAAGGTGGAGCTAACCGCGACAAACGGGAATAAACTTAATAACGAGAGAAAGGCGTCAAAAGGTGACAAGTCGTGTACTACAATGTCAGAGAACGTTCCCGACACCCAATGCACGTGCTCTGGCTATCATCAAGTATCCTGGTTGGTCTCACCCACTCTCCCCCTAACTCGTTTGCAGCGGCTTGTGACAAGTATGTGACAGTCGCATCCTGCAATTAGGATGTTGACTCCACACTTGGTATGCATAACATGCGTGTAACCTGTACTGTAATGACAAGTACGTGTATCTGACCAATGACCTCTCAAACAATGTCAATAGCGGCCCCTTGTAGCTGTGTACTCACGTGACTCTAGCATCAGCTACTCTCTAGGTGCTCTGTCTGCCAACCTCAACACTGCCGTTGCTGCAAATGCAAGGTCTATGCAAAGGTTTGTTGTCATCTTTCTCTGTTAACAATTCGGGTTGATTGATTATGTCACGTGCTGATCAATCTCTTGGAAGGCATGTGACTAGTGACCTTCCAAGGAATGTGTGTGTGAATGCTACTTGGGAGGTTATCAGTTTGTGCACAAGACCTTGTACAAAGGGTAACCCAGATGACGTCATTCTGATAGGGACTGTCTGATCAATGAGGTTGGAAACTTCAACAGATTGTAATGATCAGTAATGTATGTCCTGGTGTGTGTGTGTGTGTGTGTGTGTGTGTGTGTGTGTGTGTGTGTGTGTGTGTGTGTGTGTGTGTGTGTGTGTGTGTGTTCAAATAAAAGCAATTATCTGCCCTCAATATGATCCACACACACACACAAACAAACAAACAAACAAACAAACAAACAAACAAACAAACACACAAAGCAACTCCAATGGCTCAAACTCACTCAAACGTTTCTCTACCAGTCTACACCTCAACTGCCACAAACACCAGCCAAGTTTCTGCCATGTTTCATGGACCACAATAACTACTATCTGAAACACTCACTACAAGTTGTAGCGGGTATACCATTAGTCAATCAATAATCATATAACACGTTCAACCTTTGTCCATATACACATAATTCCAAAACAATCTCACACCAACTAATATCAAAAACATGTCACAACCATGACTACTACTTTACACAGGGCACACAGTCAAATCCACTCAATCAGTTCTTACTTCAATCGGTTCTTACTTCTAACCCCAAGCTGCTGTCCACCTCCATCAAGTAAACAGCAATGACAAGTTGGAGAGCTTTCCACCTGCTGCCTTATACGCATAGACTGTAAGGCACACGAGCAAGATGTAGTTAGGAACGAGAGCCGCGGCTGGCATACCACCATGGTAGTTCGCAAGTGTCTATTAATAATTAACAGTTTCTATGATAAACGATATGTCACAATCGATTATTGTATTTGACTTACTATAAACGATGAAAAATAGTGAGTAACTATGACAACAGCGAGATGAGTCATCATCGACTTGTCCAATCCGGCAAACCAGATGACACCCCATGTTACGTTCAGAAAGATGAAACACAATGCAGAAAAAGCTGTCAACAACAAACAGTAAAACCGATAAGCAAAATACATATTAATAAATTTTAGATTAAATAAGTAATTAACTACGAGTCATCTATGATGGGATCACACAACTTGAACTCGTATGCCAATCTTTGACAATTCCTTCTTGGGGGTCTGTTCAGAGGGAGTGCCCATTTTTGAACTTGTTTGAAATTTTGGCATATTCTGAAAACTTCATATTGATATGTTAAGCCGTCCATAAGATATTGTGTTTTACTATCAGACCGTACACACACAGACAGACAGACAGACACAAACAGACAGACAGACACACAAGCAGACACACAGATACTAGACACACAGATAGATACACAGATAGACACACAGCTAAAACACACAGACACAGACAGACACACAGACAGACACACAGACAAACACGCAAACAGATAGACACACAGACACACAGATAGACGCACAGATACACTAAGACAGACAAATAGACACACAGACAGACACATAGACAAAAAACAAACAGACACGCAGACGGACACATAAACACAGACACACAGACAGACACATAGACACACAGACAGACAGACAGACACACAGATAGACACATAAATAAACACACACACAAACAGACACACAGACAGACACACAGACAGACACAAAGACACACAAACAAACACAGATACAGACACACACAGAGAGATAGACACACAGACAAACACACAAATAAACAGACCCACAAACAGAAACACAGACAGACACAGAGATAGACACACAGACACACGGACAGACACAGACACACAGATAGACACACAGACAGACACACAGACACACAAACAGACACACAGACAGACACAGACACACAGATAGACACACAGACAGACACACAAATAGACACACAGACAGACACAGACACACAGATAGACACACAGCCACACAAATAGACACACAGCCACACAAATAGAAACACAGACAGACACACAAACAAAAGACAAACAAACAAACACACAGATAGACACACAGACAGATACAGACAGACAGACAAACACACAGGCAGGCACACACATAGACACACAAATCACACACACACACACACACACACACACACACACACACACACACACACACACACACACACACACACACACACACACACACACACACAGAGACAAACACACAGACAGACACAGCCATGCACAGAGATAACCACCTACAAATACATTACAGCCTCCACTGTGCTAACTACAACAAAAACAGAAGATACGCAGTCCCAAGTGACTCCAAATTTGCACTGCACTGTGGCATTCACGTTCACACAACTTACCCGAAACGAGAAAGAATTCCTCCTTCACGTGAAATTCACCACCAAATTGGTCAATATTAGACACAATCCCAGGACCAAGGGAGTCGGCTAGGACGTTGCCAAACGCAAATGCACCACTCATTGCACCATAACCCATGCCTGAGACTAGAAACACAAAGTGGTGATACAATAGACCGTGTCTGGTGCAATAAGACCGATACCATAAGCAAGTCTATGACGAGTCAGTTTCGACGAATCACCAATCAGAGTTAAGAGATCTTTCTCTGTTCGTCTGAAATGACATGCAGCACCTCAACATCATGATAAAACATAACAATTATAAAGAGGCAGACAAACACATGCATACAAGATGCAAGTAGCAGGTAGATAAGACAACAGATAAACAAAGTTACAATCACAAAGGACCTTAGGTTGACTTCGTTTCTCTGATGGAAGTAACACAAAGAGATTTTTGGAACATGGTAAGTGATATTGTAATGTGAGGGTCGTTCCGATCCATATTGAGTACAAAGATTATCACAACTGAATAAATTATGCTGTCAGATAACTCAGCAAGTGGTAGCCACTAGTGTATATGCATCTACCATCCATTTGCGTGTAAATTTGAAGCACGTACTTTGAACCAACATCACAAAGACAAACAGACAGACAGACACACAGACAGACAGACAGACAAACAGACAGACAAACAGACAGACAGACAGACAAACAGACAGGCAGGCAGGCAGGTTATTTTATTAGGATACAGCATCTCTACACACTAGAATACATGCTTTTTCAATAATTAAAAGAAAGTGCTTCATAAACAAGTTCAACTATTTCACTGTGTGAACTATCATGAGCATGTTTGGCCGCGACAACAACTCCAGACAGCAGCGACGGAGGGCAGGTAGATGGTGACGACGGACGGGTGGACGGAAACATTGAACAGCAGACAAAAGAAGCAATGACACAATGGCTGACAATCCAGAGAGAGCGCGTAGAAGCTCCGTGAGCAGGTTTGGCCGCGACTACAACTTCAGACAGCAACCACGGAGGGCAGGCAGGCAGGCAGGCAGGCAGGAAGGCAGGCAGGTAGGTTATTTTATTAGGATAGAGCATCTCTACACACTAAAATACATAATTTTTCAATAATTAAAAGAAAGTGCTTCATAAACAAGTTCAACTATTTCAATGAGTGAAGCACTGAATGTATCTATCTCTGCTAACTACATTATCCTCCATTAGTCTGTTTGTTGACAACTTAGACACTTTTCTCAAGACAACTTTACTATTGCATTTTTGGAGAGTCACAGAAAAATGTCATCGCCAATATGACATAAACTCTGCAGCTACTTGTCTCCCATCAATGAGCTCTGCCTTTCTTCCCAGTTCATGCGGTAAGTTTTCCGCTTTGATCCCAATGTGACAAAATGCTCAAAAACTAGCGGAACAATTTCAGGGCTAGATCTATCTGGCAAGATCTCCTTTGAATATTTGTAACATATTTCTGATTCCCACTTTGTCGCTGCATGTCTGCAGGCCTTTGCAGCTCCATTCACTATGTCTTTCCTCCAAGGGTGAGCCAAAGAAATATCACATTCATAGGTAACAGGCAGGTAGGCAGGCAGGCAGACAAACAGACAGCTTCTGTTGTCATCATCTCTTCTTCATTTTCATCTTGTGATTTCAGCATTTGGGATCATTGCAGCCTTACCTTGCCTTTGTGGCCTACTACTCTGTCGTCACCATCGTTTTGGTCTTCTTTGGACTCTGATGTTATCATTTTGTTCTAACTTGCTTATCTTGTACTTTATCTCTACAGTCTATCTAACCTCTTGTTTGTAGTTTGCAAGTCTTATGTTTCTTGCTATTATTGAACTTTAGTTACGTGCTTTGCAGTGACAGACAGACAGACAGACAGACCGACAGACAGACAGAGAGACAAGTTTCGTCTAGTAAGCAGAATGACACCAGTGGCTATTTTGACTCATAGTCATTTAAGCCCTGTCCACACTGGCAACTGGATTGCAATCCAATCATGATCCGATCGCGATAAATCCAATCTACAATGGGAGGCGGTTTCAATCGTTGAATAGTGGGCGTTGCCTCTACGTATGCTACGTGTGTAGAGTGGACATGCATCTAGCCCTCCTCACTCGTCTTTGTTCTCGCTCACCTTACATCGCCGTATCAATGCTTTCCACACACAAAGAATCCACACGTACACATTGGTCATCAGTCACGTGATACCAAAAATAGGGCGGAGGTAGCGTTTCAAAGTGTAGTGTGGACGTTCGCTATCCCGATCAGATTGCGATCCATTCTGGTCTAGTGTGGACAGGGCTTTAGAAGACAGCAGATCATATGATCAGTTTAGTCTAGTTTATTATAGTTAGTTATGATAATTATTGTTCAAAGGATGCACTTATTTAGCGATTTTTGTTCATATTGAAATATATATCTATGACAGACAGACAGACAGACAAACAGATAAATAGACAGACAGACAGACAGACAGACAAACAGATAGACAGACAGACAGATAAACAGACACACAGACTGACCGATAAATAGACAGACAGACAGACAGACAAACAGATAAATAGACAGACAGACAGGGAGACCGACAGACAGACAGACAGACAGACAGATAAACAGACAGACAGACTGACAGATAAATAGACAGACAGACAGACAAACAGATAAATAGACAGACAGACAGGGAGACAGACAGACAGACAGACTGACAGATAAATAGACCACCGCAGGGAGCCGAGAAATCATTATACAACCAAAGACAACAAACCGGCATCGTATTTTTTGACTCGGACATTGAAAACAACGTTGACCTAGATATCTCCCTCGCCCACCCATGGAATAGTGACATCTTTCTATCATCTGCTAGTGTTAGTGGTGCCGCTGCAGAGAGGAGAGCAGACAGACAGAAAGAGAAATACAGCAAACAGCAATTACCAGGTGACATAATTGCCACTGCAACACCACTGGTACTGCAGCATTTTGAAGCTTGGGGGATCGATGGGTGGAAACTCATGTGCAAATTATCAAAGAAGTCATCGGACAAAGTGGGACGACCAAACGCTGCGGAATTTATTGACTTCTGGTCCAAATGCTTTTCTATTCAGCTCCAAAGTGTAATGCTAGAGTCATCTCTAAAAATCTATCTTCGCTGTCTGAAGGCAACAGATGTGACCTCTTTGCCACCCAGTACTTTAGCCACTAGCTGGTACTGGAGGCTTTGCTTGTACACTGTAGTTTTTTAAGTGTAGTCCTCATTTTGTTTTACACGAGTTTCAATTTTAGCTCAGTTTAGTTGATGAACAATACTAGTAGTTGGACAGTACATAGTACCCTGCATTGCAAAATGTATCAGAGATAAAAGTTCAAATATATGTGATTGACAGACAGACAGACAGACAGACAGACAGACAGACAGACAGACAGACACACAGACAGTGATTATCATAGTTCTACGTTTGAAATATATGTATTGACAGACAGATAGACAGACAGACAAACAGACAGACACACAGACAGACAGATAGTGATGTATCATAGTTCCATGTTTGAAATATATGTCACAGACAGACACCACACAGACAGACAGACGGACAGACAGACAAACAGACCCACAGACCCACTACGAAACAAGTCAGAACCAATCGCTACACCAACCCTCTCTCCTCACCTCAGCAGCTTATAGAACACATAACGAAAAAACTCCTGAAACGCGACGGCAAACAGAGCGCCCAGCGCCAATTGATACAGCGCCGCATCCGATCCCGGACTCGTGTTATTCACCGCAATAACTCTCCACACACAGCCCGAGAATAGGAGCGAAAGCAGCCAGAAAAAGGCACTAAAATGGAATGAAGTGAGGCGATGACTGAAATGGATTGTCTCTGTTCACCTTGATAGAAACACCAGCACGTCCTGAGGTCTTCTGAGTATTGTGAACGCGAAAAGAATGATCGGAGGACCAAACGCGATGAAAGCGGCACCGAAAAACGTCTTGAGACCCATTTTGAGAGACAGGTAGGGTGTTGTTCGGGATATTGATACGGGACGTCAATATTTAGCCACGTGATGTTATACGGGACATCAGCAATAATAGCCAGTATTAATACAGAAGCAATTCCTGAGGTTTTCTGAATATTGTAAACGCAAATAACAATAATTGGAGGACCAAATGCAATAAAAAGCTGCACAAAAAACGTCTTCAGACACATTTTGAAAAACAAGTAGGGCCTCGTACGCCCTCTTGCGCGCCTGGAGAAGAGGACACGTTGTCTTTGCATGCGCGCTTAAACTACCCCGAAGTCTTTGTATTTTGAAACGCTGGAGGGCCTGGGTACGAGGTTAAGTATTTACTAGCCTCGAACTTCTAGACCACAAACCGCGCTTTCTGGTCTGGAATTCGAGGCTAGGTATCTTATACGGGACATAATGATCAACCATTTAATATACGCCAATTTTGTATTGACCATCTCAATAGAAACACTAGCACAATTGTCTGCCTATACACAACGCGACTAGAGGACTAAATGCGATGAAAAACAACATCGAAGAACGTCTTCAGAGAGACAGCTAGCGCGCTACAAGAATATACGGGAAATATGAATACGGGACCTCATAGATTACTCACGTGATTACAGCACGCGCTGCTCAGTAACTCCATATATTCCAGTGTACATAAGAAATAATCTAATCACACAAAAATAACGTTTATAAAAACATCATCGAAAACATGACATTCCAACTAAAAATGGCATTCACTGTCATCAATTATTGTTGTGTATCTATCACGTCAACTGTCGTCGAGCCTTGTTTTCTTGCCATAGTTCAGCTCGGCTCCTCCTGACAAGAGAAAGTCTATCCCAGTCGTGAATGTTGCTTCGGCTGCTAGAAATAGGCAAACTTGACCGCTTTCTTCTAGCGTGCCCATTCGGCCAAGCAGCTGTAGATACCAGATAACGCAATCGACGATTAGTGTCTTTGCTAATAATAATTAAAACTTAATTTTCAAAATTTAACATTAGGGATTAAAATTTAAGTTTTGGCGACATGCGCTAGTAAATTGCGCCCCGCGTAAACCTTTTTGTGTTGGTTGCCCTTCGTCAGTCCACGTGGTCGTTATGAGGCATTACTGTAAGCAGAACGCATGCGCGCGCGGGGTTAATTAATAACAAGTTTCAATACTAAAGATTAATACCTTAGTATTAGTAAGTTAAGATACGAATTTTTGTTAATTAAATTTGCTAATAATAATTAATAATTTTCCTAAATATAATTAATTTTAATATTGGTAATCAATTAATTTAGCTATACAACTAATTTAATATTAATAATTAATTCACAGACACTATTGTACAAGTAGATAGATACCAGACAACACAATCAACGATTAGTTCCTTTGAAAATAATAATTAATATTTCATTTACAAATTAATTAATATTTGTGATTAAATAAAATTAGTATACACAAGTGTCTTTTATTAATTAAACTGCTAATAATAACCAATACATGCAATGAGCGCATGCGCATTCCAGATTCCGTCCATCTGTCCATCTGTCTGTCTGCTTGGTTGTCCACAGAGGTATTACTGTAAGTTCAATACTTTTGTATCAGTAAGTTACAATGCAAGTGTTTGTTAATAATTTGCTAATAATAATTAATGATTGACTCTAAATATAATTGATTAATTAACATTATAAACAAGTGTGTATTAGATTGCTAATATAATAGGTAATAATCAATAATTTCAAAATTGGTAATTACTTAATTTACAGCTAATCACGTGACATAAATGGTTGTCATGGAAATATACTACCTTTATCATTACTAAATACGAAAGTCAGTTATGCTATAAACAATTATTTAATTAATTAAATATTAATAACTAATTAACAGCCACTGTGTACTAATTATGGCTGCTGATAACAATAAATCATATTTTGAATACGAATGGTTTTAACAGATACACACACACACACACACACACACACACACACACACACACACACACACACACACACACACACACACACACAATCAATGCACTCACACACAATCAATGCACACACACACACACACACACACACACACACACACACACACACACACACACACACACACACACACACAATCAATGCACGCACACACACACACACACACACACACACACACACACACACACACACACACACACACACACACCTGAGCGTCCTCGCCTTCCTTGATAGCCGCCTGCACGTCGTCAGCACTCTGTGCAAACTCGTTCCAAAGTGGTGTCATCACATTGCCCGGCGACACACTAAACACCCAACGATCTCATTATCATGTCTATATATAGCACTACAAGATGAACAAACCTGTTCACTCTAACACCATATTTAGCTTCGTCGACCGCAAGTGCTTTTGTCATTGATATGATGGCACCCTGTGTAGGACAAAATCGAAATGTCAGCTGGAAACACATCACATCACATTGGTGGTGTTGCAGTTTGCTACGTTGTCAATCAGTAGAAAAGCCAATCAAGACAAAAATACACAAATAGTAACAAACAAACAAATAATAACACAAACACTAAACACAAACATACATGGAAACAGATACATGTACATTGATTGACATAGTCAGACAAAACGATGACATATAAATGTAACATACAAACACAAACAAACAATCATATTAAACAAACAAACAAACAAGCATGCAAACAAGCAAGCAAGTAAACAAACAAACAAACAGCAAGCAAATAAGCAAGCAAGCAAACAAGCACGCAAGCAAGCAAACAAACAAGCAAACAAACAAGCAAACAAACAAGCAAACAAACAAACAAGCAAGCAAGCAAACAAACAAGCAAGCAAGCAAGTAAACAAGCAAGCAAGCAAACAAGCAAATAAACAAGCAAACAAACAAGTAAACAAACAAACAAGTAAGCAAGCAAACAAACCAACCAACAAACAAACAAACAAGCAACAAACACACCAAAAAATAGCCAAGATACAACCATATATATATATATATATATATATATATATATATATATATATATATATATGTATGTATGTATGTATGTATGTATGTATTTTGATATAAACAGTTTATAAAGTCAAAAGAGAGTTGAGATTGTATCTAAGTGAGTAACATAAGAGCGACTAGCAACCAATTTAAAAAGACTGAGTCTAGCAATGAATGTAAATGAAGGTGTCTAATGCATGTCATCTACTGTGGCATCATACCTTTGTTGCAACGTATGCAACAGAGCCGAGCTGACCGATTGTGGCCACAAGACTTGAAATGTTTATGATGTTGCCTTGGGTCTTCCTCAAATGTGGTAAAGCAGTCTGTTTCAATAGTAGAAATATAGTAAGTGTACTGTTAATTAAGCAAGAATAAGGAACGCAGAGACAGAAACAGACAAACAGACAGATAGATAGACACACGGACAGACAGATAGACAGACAGACAGACAGATAAACAGACAGACAGACAAATAAACAGACAGACAGACAGACAAACCGACAGACAAACAGACAGACAAACAGACAGACAAACAGACAGACAGACAGACAGACATAAATAGATGTAGGTAGAAGCAAACTCTATTGGCTTGGGTAGTATTTAGTTGCTTTGCTTAGATGGTGTATAATAGTTCAAGGTTTGAAAATATATGTATTGACAGACAGACACAGACAGACAGACAGACAGACAGACAGACAGACAGAAAGACAGACAGACAGACCGACACACAGACAGACAGACATTCAGTCAGTCAGCGCTGTTTAATAGAATGGATCTTCAACTACTATTTGCATGCACACAGTTTTAACTTGTAGTTTGCTGTAACCGTGATTCCACTGACCTGAACTGTCGTGGATAATATTTTTACCTTTCAGTGTTCTGTATGTAGAGGTTTGATGTAATAAATGATGTCAGTCAGTCAGTAAGTCACACAAACAGACAAACAGAAAGACAAACAGACAAACAAACTAAAAGACAGAAAGACAAACAATAGACAGACAGACAGACAGACAGACAGACAGACTGACAGTCAGACAGACAAACAGACTGACAGTCAGACAGACAGGCAGACTGACAGTCAGTCAGACAGACAGACAGACAAATGGACAGACAGAACAAAACAAGTAGTACCTTGCAAGCAACAAAGTAACTTGTGAGGTTGAAATTGAGAAGGTACTGGAAGTCATCCACAGACACATCCTCAATACGAGTAACAGGAGGATCTATAGAAAAATAGTCATACCCTCTCTCAATAATGTACAAAACAATCATACTAAACAAGTAAACATACGCCATCCTGCATTGTTGACAAGGCAATCCAGGCGACCAAATTGTTTGACTGTTGTGTTAATAAGATTCTAAAAGTATCACAAAAGTTGCAGATTATATAGATGAGAATGCTGGGAGAGAAACATGCATTCACAGCAGCAATAACGTGAGCTGCTGGTAAGAGTATTGTTAATAGCAACTGACAAGCATGTGCCTCATGATAATTAAACAGCATTGACAGTCAGTTCAATCATCAGATAAACAAACATACAGAGAGAGAGAAAACAGACACAAAACAGAGACACACAACAGACATAAACCAAACAACTACACAAACAAACAAACACAATAAGTACACACACACACACAAAAACACACACACACACACACACACACACACACAAACACACACAAACACAAAACACACACACACACGCACAAACACACACACACACACACACACACACACACACACACACACACACACACACACACACACACCAGACTACTCAAACTACACAAAGTACTGATTACCACAAAAGCACAAAGTCAAGCTCAACCTCACCTCAATATCACCATGTTTTGTCATATCACAACGAACAAACATCACTTGATGAGATGCTCTGTTGAGTTCACTTTCAAGGTTCTTGCCACTTTCCTCTAAGAAATAAGAGACATCCATCATACAGCAATAATTATAAATGTAATTCTAATAAAAGATAAGAGATCAATAGATTCAGTTGAATGTGTTCGGTTGTCGTTGTATTATTATTTACCTCCTCTGGCACAGAAAACCACTCTCGAGCCTGCATTACCTAAAGGCAATTTAAAACATATGAGTAAAGACTAATATATAGATACAGACATGGGCATAATTATGGAGCCACTTTGAGCATATGACTTAGATTAAAAAATTATTGGACTTTCTCAGACACTGCAAGTACATGCATCTACAGCAACAGCTGCACTTTTTAGTAAATTAAAACAAGTCATAATGGTGAGGTAATGGCTCTGATTGTGCCATCCACATGTCTGAGATTGGAGGTGATCATGTGTGACCTACATGACTGCTTCTTGCTGTCGGTTCAATCAATTCGAAAGTTAATAACGAAAATAGATTTTCAGAAAGCTACTAAAAAATAAAATAACTTTGTTTATGTCAGAGGAGACTATACGTTTCAGTTTACTTGCATATTGTGAGTCTGCTCTTGTGACGTCACAACATGAAGGGTTTGGACATTGTAATGTATTGTGGCGGTGGTTAGTCTGGTCATTCTCTATATAAATACCCAAATAGCATGATTCGATGTAGAATCAGCGGGTCAACGGGTATATTCATAAATCTGCAATTGTTGATTTCCATGCCTCAGCTGATATGGGGGTGGCTCCATAATTATGCCCATGTCTGTAGATAGAGCAGTGCTTGAAAGAAGGTTTCTCGGTCGTCCGGACACCGTGCCTGGCATGTTCGGGTTTTACCTACATCTACACAAATTGGTCGGACATCCGATTCAGTTCCCCGTATGAGGGTATACCGGAAGTTAATCATTAGTCTGATTATCATATTTTGCATGTGGGTGAGTATACGCGACTCTTAATGATATCCACCTGTAATGATTACCACATTCAATGATTACCACTCACTTGCTCCAACTCAACTACATGCACTATACTTTACTGATGGCAAATGCTACCAACTACAGCAACTGCATTGTCAGAAGTCTCAACACATCAAGTTTTCAAAGTCTTCTCTAGAAATGACATTCAGTGTGACATGATTTGCTGTGATTGTCTTGAGCCTAATACCCCATTCACACGAGCATTTGTAACTGTGCCAGCATGGTACGATACAGTTTGGATCGATTTCACTTTGTTGTGTGAATGCCGGCCGAACCGAACCAAACCGTGCTGAGTTGGCCCACCTCAAGTTGCCATGCCAGCATGGTTTGGTTCGATTCGGTTGTGTAGTGCCTGTCAAAACAAAGACGACGTCAACATCTATGCTTGGTACTTCTCCTCGATGTTTCCGCAGACTGTTCTAGCGCCAGAGAGAAGCAAGCACGAACAGCTTGTTCCATGACGACGTCTGCATCTAGCGTGCACACCAAGAGACACGCCTACTAAAACTCGGCTGGCTCGGTTTGTCAGAATGTCGTGTGAACAACAGCTGGCTCGCTTCACTAGCCCAGGCTAGCTTGGCTCGGCTCGGCTCAGTTTGGAGCTGTGCTCGTGTGAATGGGGTATCAGTTGTGTATAATGAGCTACTGTGGCCTGATCTAGGCGTGGCTAATAGCTGACACTAGAAACCACAAGAAAAATAGTTGTGGGAAACACATGCATGTATCTACGCAAGCATCCCGATAGCTGCACAGTGTAACTCAGCACTCAATACAGTCACTGTCAGAGTAGGATAAGGAATGGCAAAGACATTGAAAGCCTCATTTCTAAAATGATGTGGTCAACTAACACACCTATTGACACACCTTCTATCCAGCTGCCTCTGTAGAACAGCATGTGTACTAAGGCTGGAGTTGGGTATAAATTTAGCCCGGAGAAGCACGACTGGCTAAGTTTAAGATAATTAATTAGGCGAAGCCATTGTCAATGTCAAAGCAATCGCCTGGCTGGTACACCAGTTTTAGCCTATCCAGTAATGTCACGGTCATCGTGTTACGGATATCACCTATAGAGTCACACCCCCCCCTCCATCAGTATCTCAGTCACTTAGATGAGTCCACAACTTGCTGAGACTAGCAGGAAGCTCCAACCAGATAGGTCCAGACACAATGTCCGGCTATTCCGCTGGCAGTCGGACAAATGGCTTATTCAGCCGGACATTGTCCGATGACTGGCCGTAATTTCGAGCACTGTAGAGTAGTCAGTAGAAATGCTACCCCGTGGTTTCTACATCTGAGACAAACAAACAAGGAGAGATAAACACATAAACAAACACACAAACAAACACAGAGACAAAAAGAGACAACAAGCGTATTTGTTTGGGACCTTTCTAGAAACACATAGAGTGGAAAGGCCCGCTAGTGTGTTCGATTGGGCTCCTTTACTTTCCGGATAGAATCCAAACCATTCAGGAAACGGATAGACTGAAAAGGTACTAAGCTGTTCAATTGTTTACTTTTCTGTTTCAGAAAAAGGATAGAGCACATAGACTTTCAAACCTATCCTACCATCACGGATAGTACGGATAGAACAAGCACCTAGACATGTAAAACTTGAGTCTCTACCAGCGTTGACCTTCCAAATCAATGTGCTCGCTTTGCGTAACATTTCCAGAACAATATTTGTGCTTATTCTGAATTGCCCACGCAAAAGTTGAACGGCACCTGATTTCTTGTGGTAAGCAGAACAAACTCCCAAAGAGTTAGTAAACATTCTAACAAGTGGAAAGTAGATAAAACGGCTATGACAAAGAACACGTACACATGCAGTGATTCTAACCATGCGCATAGTTCTGTTACTGCCTCATCTATCTTGTTTCAGAAAGGTTCAGTTCGATTGGTAAATGTACCATGTCTCTTTCCGCTCTATCCAACCTACCTTTCCAGAAAAAGGTAGTCCCAAACAAATACGCCCAATAATAGACAAAGAGAATAAACGTATGTACACACATACACACAGACAAACAGGCAGGCACACGTGCACACACACTCACATTCACTCACTCACTCACTCAATCACACACAACAACAACAGCAACAACAACAACAGCAACAACATCAACAGCAACAACAACAACAACAACCACAACAAGAAACACACAAACACACACAACAACAACAACATGAAGAAACACACACACACACACACACACACACACACACACACACACACACACACACACACACACACACACACACACACACACTCACGTAGGCAGGCAGGCAGGCAGGCAGGCAGGTACTCACGCACACGCACGCACGCACACACGCAGGCAGGCAGGCAGGTGCGCGCGCGCGCACACACACGCAGGCAGGCAGGCAGGTGCGCGCGCGCGCACACACACACACACACACACACACACACACACACACACACACACACACACACACACACACACACAGGAGACGTGAGGATCCACACGCAGCCCGTAACGAGATGCACGTCAGTCCTTACAGAACACACGCACAATTCCCTCTCCAATACCCTTGGAACCACCGGTCACTACAACAACTCTGTCTTGGTAGCGAGGACCCGTCGCTCCGCGGGCAGTTGATGAGAACGGCTGCAATTGAACGCACAAATTATTCAAACTAAATAAGATAAACTTGCTGTCGATCGTACCGATGCAAACCGTCTGACGACTAACGCTGCCGAACGGCGGCAACACGAGCTAAACGTTCGCAACATAGGTGAGTATATTGTCACGTGATTAAATATTTACACTCCCGGATGTGGATTAGAAAAGACTCGCGTAGCCAGACCTTCGACGCAAGCTGGGGGCGTATATGGTGTGTGTGTGTGTGTGTGTGTGTGTGTGTGTGTGTGTGTGTGTGTGTGTGTGTGTGTGTGCGTGCGCGTGTGTGTACGTGTACGTGCGTTCGCTTTAATTTTATCACAAAATAATACTCAGCCAAGTCTAGATCATAATACAACTTGTTGTACTTGTCAGTAAAGCTAGCTCCTACGATATTTTGTGTCTGTTGTTGCACACTTGCTAGGTGAATGCCATGAACTGTGCAATATGTCGAGGAGATGCAAGCATGTCGTGCCAGCTAGCGTTGAGCCTCATAACTATAGCACGACAGCTGAGACCCACTTCTGCTTGTTTGGTGTGCCAAGATCTCTTGCCTAATGGTCAGTAGCTATACCTGCTAGACTAGGACTATAGTCGACGACACAACTGTCTGTCTGTTTGTCTGTCTGTCTGTCTGTCTGTCTGTCTGTCTGTCTATCTGTCTGTCTGTCTGTCTGTCTGTCTGTCTGTCTGTCTGTCTGTCTGTCTGTCTGTATGTATGTATGTATGTATGTATGTATGTATGTATGTATGTATGTATGTATGTATGTATGTATGTATGTATTCACGTATGTATGTATGTTTGTATGTATGTATGTATGTATGTATGTGGCTCAATTGATTAGAGTGTGCAGTTGGAGCTTGGCAACATCTGGGACCTTCGTGTCAGAGTTTGAGTGCGGGAGGGCCACATACATAAGTTCCCTTGGGCAAGGAACTAACATACACTTGCCTCTCTCTCCGGAGTGTCAGTTCTGTCCAAGAAGAAGAAGAAGTGACATATAGACAGTGACTGCTGATAGCATTGTAACATCATAGCGTTGTAGCATTGTAGCATTGTAGCAGCGTAGCATGGTCATTGCAGCATCGAACCTGAGCCTTAGGGGCTCTTGTATGTACGTAGATACAAAAATATGTATGTATGTATGTATGTATCTATGTATGTTTGTTAGTCTGTCTGCCTGCCTGTCTATCTGTCTCTCTGCCGACGTCTGTCTGTCTGTCTGTTCTCTGTTTGCTTGTCTGTTTGTTTGTCTGTCTTGTCTGTCTGTTTGTCTATTTGTCTGTTTCTCTATTAGTTTGTCTGTCAACTTGTCAGTTGATTTGAGACTTTAATTTACATGTACCTGCAGTGCCAGTTAAAGTCTAGCTTTTAAATTTCAAACCTTTATTACAGTCACGATGAAAGTTCCAAATTGTCCAGTCGAAAGTATACCGAGCCCAATCAGAGCGTCCCGTCTGGTTGAAGTCTAGCAGTATCTTTACATATCTGGAGAAATACGCCGACTGAAAACACTTATCTTAAGAACGTTCCGAAAATAGTTATGTTGCATTAGTGATGCAAGTCATTTTGAAAAGTCCTTTCTGAATGTTTGTGGTACAAGTGTAGATGTATATACGTAGAGTACCAGTTGGCACTACAAAAGTTGATTCATGTGACGTATTATTGTCAACAAAAAAAGAGACTTATACCTTGGATTTTATCTCTAGGTCCAGACCAAGACAAACAATAATATAAAGCTCATTCAAATGAAAGATTGACTGTTTTTTACAAGAATTTAGGTAAAATGGCAGCATACTTTAGCAACTTGAAAACCTTTGAAATCATTGTAGTTGCGAAATTCTGTGTAAGGTAAGGTCTTTTTATCATTATCCTAAATTTCCTCAACCCTCCAATTTTTCTACGCACATCTGTTGTTTAGTTAACTAACTTGAAGCAGTTCTCCTTTCTTTCAATTCCTGTTGCAGCTCTCAACATGATGTACAATCTGACCTCAGAGAATGAAATCATGCATTTTCTTGCCACCTCTCACTACCACCATGACTTGCAATGTCTAAAGACTCTCTCTTTACGTCAGTTATTCAATAAACAACTAGAGAAGACGCACTTTCTATAAAATATATGAACCAAATCATCTGATTAGAGTATACCTTAGAGAACAAGTATCGTACTATACGTACGTATACGCTGGCTTGTTCTAGACTGTCAAGTTCAAAATTAAAGTTATTTCATCATTGACACGGAAAAGCCATGCACGACAAGGATCCTAAAGTTGTTTATTACTAGACTAGAGCAAATGGAACGAAAAGCACGTGCCAAAACACGTGGAGCGCGCGAGGAGGAGGACTGGGTACGAGTCTAGTTTATTACTGCAAACCACGCAATAACCGGGACCTAGGAGGGTCTTAAGCTGAATGCATCGCTAAACGCCACAGTAAAAGTTCGAAAAGAAAAATTGCCATAGACTTAAGCGGTTAGTAAACGCCAAAATTTGCAGGGCATGGAAAGTGCACCCAAATGTTGTTTGGGATGTGGTGACGTCCATAGTGCCATATCCGAAGAAAAGGTCTATTGTTTGAGTCGCAAAAGGGAGGGGCTAGCTACGCGAGAGTAGGCGTTTGCGCAAGACTCTTTGAGGTTTGTGTTGGTGCTAGATTATCTAGAGCCTAACTCTGTGTTTGATCGCCAGCAAGCGCATGCGACAGGTCAATCAATCTCTGTCATGATCGGAAGAAAAGTTTTCCTAGTTCTCTTGATGTGGACCGTATCTGTGGCTGAAGATGTTACAGATACAGGTAAAATAGTGAAGTTGCACGAGTATAACTTAGAGGCCAACATGTAGAGAAACAATAGTTGCTGCAGCAATATATGAAGAACTATAAAGTGCTAAACGCTCGGCTGTTAACTTAGGTTAGAGGACAGCTGCTATAGCTAGACGTACGTACCGCATGATCCTGCTAATTGACATGAGGAGCGTGAGAAGGGGGCTGGACACATTGACTGGCACGTGGGATTTTCGTCATAACACCAGCGATAACAATGAGTGCATGCGTTGCATTTAATTAGATTGGTCACTGGTCTTGTCAGACGGCCGAACACAACAGCATTACTGTAACCCTACAGCATACAGCATGCGCGCCTCGGTGCGAGAAGTAAGTTGTACGTGCGTGTGCGTGTGTGTGCGTGCGTGCGTGAGTGCGTGCATGTGTATGTCTACGCGCGCGCGTGTGTGTGGTGTCTGCGTGCGCGTGTGTGTGGTGTCTGCGTGCGTGCGTGCGTGCGTGTGTGTGTGTGTGTGTGTGTGTGCGTGTGTGTGTGTGTGTGTGCGTGCGTGTGTGTGTGTGTGTGTGTGTTTGTGTGTGTGTGCGTGCGTGTGTCAATTGGTTAAAGACTGCATTTGAAGAATAAAAACATCCGGGACCTTGCAGGGTTGCAGGTTCAAGTCACAGTGATGGCGAGCTATTGCATAATTTTTTAAGTAAGAAACTTACACACAATTGCTTTTCTCACTTTGGGAGTATAAATGAGTACCTGGTCATTGACTGGGGTAGACATGACCGCTGGCTTGGCATCATGCAAGTAACATCATACAGCAGACGGGTACTTGTGGATCTTGGTGTCCAGTCCCACAGCTGTGCCATAGTCAGTGCACTTGGATGACTCCAGACAAGCTCCAGGTGGATTGTAGCGCTGGCCCTAACCCTCCGAGTAGCGCACGGAGGCCGTGTCGCTAGTAGCAGAGGGAGCTATCTCTGCAACTGACCTGAAGGTCGACGTCGAATGACGTGGAGGGCATGACATTTGTCCATTTGTCCCTTGTGTGTGTGTGTGTGTGTGTGTGTGTGTGTGTGTGTGTGTGTGTGTGTGTGTGTGTGTGTGTGTGTGTGTGTGTGTGTGTGTGTGTGTGTGTGTCACTGTGTGTGTGTCACTGTGTGTGTGTGTGTGTGTGTGTGTGTGTGTGTGTGTGTGTGTGTGTGTGTGTGTGTGTGTGTGTGTGTGTGTTTGGTTCCCGGTTGTGTCTGTACGCAACATTACAGTTCTGTGTGGTATAGATTTTGAGTTGTCAAAGGTGAGCAAAGAGATAGAAGAAGAAATAGCACACAAATCAGACATGCAAACTCAGGAGCTTAAACTCGGCCAGTCTAGCAATCTAGAAGACCAAATTACTGCCAATGCGGTTCATCTTAACTCGACAGAGCGCCAAAAGCTTGAAGAGGCCCTTGAAGCAACAGACGAAAAGCTTCAAAGCTTCAAAAAGAAAATAGAAGACAGAAACTGCTACATCAAGTCTTTTGGTTTATTGACAAAATACTGCGCTCATCTGGAAAAAAGAAGGTTGAAAATGGAAATGGCGATTAGAGTGTTCACCGGTGCGAAACTCGTCAATGAAGAAGTCAGTAAAGAGCTGTGGTCATCTGAAGAGACCATAGAGATGGGATCTTTCGAACGTCGAAATTTACTGGCGACTCTCGCCACGGAACTAGAAGAAGAAGTCAGGCTGCTAGGAAAAGACACGAAGCAAGCAGTACAAACTCGCAGCAAACGAGGTAAACAATGCAAAACTTTCCGAAACTATCTAATAAGATATTAAATTAGTCGCTGTTGGTTGGTTTGTTGCTACAGGACAATTTGCTTCTCACTTATGCTCATTCGTCAAGAATTTCTCCAGTAAAGTCTCCCATGTTGCTAGATTGCTCGGAAAAACGGTTCAGGTGTCAGTAGGAGGTTCTATTGGTATCATCGTTTCGCTATCTGGTGAATTCGGTTTTGCGTACGGACCAAATGGAGAGTTTGGTTGTACCTGGACAAAATGCGTGGGTTTGGGGAATATAAAAGGAATTTCAGCATCCGTAATGTTTGGCTTTTATAACAACTTTGACGACATCGAAGGAGAATCAGTAATCAAACTCTATCAAGTCTCGGGCCGTTTGTTTGGTGGAATGTTTGGCACAATCAAAAAGAGTGGAAAGTTAATTGGGTACATAGGAGGCGCCGGTGGCTCAATCAGTCTTTCGAAACTTCTCCGCTTGATCCGGATCACCGTCACAGTATCGATTTGTACCACTGACATGACTCTACCGGTAAGAGACTTACATGAAATCAGTATAGAACTACCCAATTTCTAAATAAAATTGCTGACGATTATCTACGACTCTCAGTGGAGTAGCCAGCCTTTGCAGAATAGTTGGGCACAAGTCTAACAACACCGTTTTCAAATATTGTAGTTCCGGTTTTTGCTAATAACCAAAACCCACGCTTTCCTGAGGTTTAAACGTGAAACAGCTACCGTATAACCGGTTATTTTTGCGATCATGATATTTTGCGAATTCTGCGAAGAAATTACAGAACGCACAATTCAAATTCGCAGATATTTAGGCTTATCCTCGAAGTTCCCGCAGTTCACTGTTTGGACACATGTACACGTTGTGCACCAGTAACTGTCTCCTTGGATAGAACGCAGAAATTCAATTTGCAACAATTAAAAATTTTGTCTAAATTTTCAAAATCGCGTGCAAAAATTTAAGACAGCAGGAATAACCGGCTATATGGTATTTAGTTATCCAAGAGGTCAACCTACTATTTCTCATCAGGGGCTCTATCTAGGCTTTAAACTCCTTGCTTTTCCACGTCGACGTCCGCAAAAGTGTGTCACCATCTACGTCAATACTTTTTGTTCATTTCTTTTTCATTCATCAAGACCGTTTTAGTAAAGACTGTTTAACTAAGCTAGCATGTAGCATTGCCACAAAGCAAGTAGAACGCAAAAAGACGAATTTGCTTCTTCACAATGACCGTTTCCGTGAAGCGTCCTTTTGCTCAGACAACATGGACTGTCGCCGTTTATTTGAATTAGCTAGCGTGCGCTATCATTGACATGCCACAGCTGAGGATCAGTTGTTCTATACGCAATTTAGTTACTATGATGACGTTGGAGTTAAACTGGTTTCTTGGTCTGCAAATTTTATCTTTACAAATACAAACTACGATCTTATGTCTTGAAGAGACATTAGACAATAGTGCTAAGACTTGGTTGGGGCCTGCTCTCTTTAAGGACTTCCATAGCTGCGCCACTGTGTACTGGTTTTGTGATTGGCTGAGATATCGCAGGTTCTCCATATGCAAGTCAGCGAACTAAATTGTATTAAAATTATACAGGACGACTCTAGGGACGAGTCTGGGACAACTCTAAAGACGACTCTAGGCACGACATGGAAGACTCCAAGGATGACTCCAAGGACAAATGCAAGGACGACACCAAGGACGACTCCAAAGACGACTCTAAAGACTACTCTGAACACAAATAAGGACGACTCTAAGGACAACTCTGAGGACGACTCTAAAGACGAGTTTGGGACAACTCTAGGGACTACTCTGATGACGACTCTGAAGGCAAGTGAGGACGACCCTAAGGACAACTCTGAAGACGGCTCGGAGACGACGTGGGTTCTACCTAAACTACGCTACTCGGGGACGACGTCCGTTCCACCTAGACTACGCGACTCGGAGACGACGTCCGTTCCACCTAGACTACGCGACTCTGGGGCGACGTCGGTTCCACCTAAACTACGCTACTCGGGGACGACGTCCGTTCCACCTAGACTACGCGACTCTGGGGCGACGTCGGTTCCACCTAAACTACGCTACTCGGGGACGACGTCCGTTCCACCTAGACTACGCGACTCTGGGGCGACGTCGGTTCCACCTAAACTACGCGACTCGGGGACGACGTCCGTTCCACCTAGACTACGCGACTCTGGGGCGACGTCGGTTCCACCTAAACTACGCTACTCGGGGACGACGTCCGTTCCACCTAGACTACGCGACTCTGGGGCGACGTCGGTTCCACCTAAACTACGCGACTCGGGAAAGACTTGGGTTCTTCCTATACCACGACCGAGCAAAGAAAAGACTGCGTTTCCTAGACATAATAATGCATGTTGATGCGGTTAGCTAGTAAGATGGCTTTGGCAATTGCCTACTGCAACAGTGAGTCTATAGAGTCTAATAAATGTAAAATGAAATGGTAAACGTTGTGATGACGCTATGTCTTGCTCTTACGTTCTCATTTTTACTACTTTCACTGCGTGAAATAGTTACATGCCATTTTGTTCCTGCCATCACCGCCATGCAATGGGCATGTGACGACTAAGTTCCTGCTTGTGCGCCTCCGTACAGAATGCGTTGGTATGTGGTAGCTTGAATGCCGATGCGTGCCGCGCTGGTAATGCGCCGGGAATGTCACATGTCTGTACGTGCCAAATGTGTTGGAACGCAACATGGCCGCAATCTTTTGTACGCATAGGCATGCCTAGGGATTTGGCGTACGTGCATTGCCGCATGTGTGAGCACACATTTGCACATGTAGACGCGACTCGTTTCTGAATCGTCTTTGTAAGCGCGTAATCTACGTATAGTTTTTCGATGGTGTGTTAATTAAACAAACAAGTTCTGCATCTGTGACAAAGGACAAATTACGATGTTTTGCATTTTTCAACGTATACGTGTACGTATCTAGTTTCTACGTAAATGTATATTAGTATTTTTCTTTGAATTAGCGTACAGAAAATCAGACATTTACATGCCGACAGCAACTATGATTTGTTCCATTGCATCCTGCACCTTTGAGTTGCACTCACAGTTTTTAATTAATTAAATAACAATTAATTAAGTAACAACTAAGCAAAAATTCTTGCCTAAATAACATTCAAAACAATTCATTCAATATTCATTTAATTAAGTAACATTAAGTAACATTCAAAACAATGGAGTTGAATCTACTAACATATTTTAAGTTATCTCAGAAGTTTTTGTATGATGTCATATTATAAAAGTCCCATGGTGCAACTAATGACGAGCTGTATCATGTATACCTATTATTGCTCTCATACTTGATCACATTACAGCAGTTTACAGTTGTCTTTTCATTAATATTTATGACCTGTCAAAAGAAACAACAAACCAGATTTTAGAAGTTGTGTTGCCTTTGGGATCACCATCCAGTTCAATCCAGATGAGTAGAAATTAAATCATAAGTGTTAGCTATAGCAACAAATCTATATTCACTGACCATCTAACACTCATCCTTTCTTCATTAGCTATTATCAATAAAGATCTAAAAGATCAACTTAGTTAATTAAGCAATTCGCCTGTAAAAAATATACCAAATTTTAAACACTCTAATAATTGCAATCTAATTCAGGGTCAGCAGCTCTAAAGAGTGAAGTCACTCTAATTAATCAGGCAGTTTGTTAAATACACGATCGAGAAATAAGTCAGCTAGGGACTACAGAGGTTAATTGATCTAGCAGTCTAATGCTTTTAATTACTATTACTATAATTAATTATTGCAGTGTTACAACCAAAATTCCAAATTTAAACCAATATAGCCAATCTCAAGTATCTAGGTGATTGTGACAATTCTGCATGACAAACATAGAATAGTTGCATGCCTCAACCATTCCTATAAAAATCTCAACTCTATACTTGATCAACGTAGTGTCTAGGAAGAGTTTCTATTAATGCGAAGAACCAAAATTGGTACTTAATTATTAATTGGTCAATTCATGAGCTGATCGTTGGTGTGAGTGTGTGTGTGTGTGTGTGTGTGTGTGTGTGTGTGTGTGTGTGTGTGTGTGTGTGTGTGTGTGTGTGTGTGTGTGTGTGTGGTGTGGTGTGTGAGTGTGTGTGTGTGTGTGTGTGTGTGTGTGTGTGTGTGTGTGTGTGTGTGTGTGTGTGTGTGTGTGTGTGTGTGTGTGTGTGTGTGCGCGCGCTCTAATGATTCGTGCCAGTGATTATGATTATAGTTGCTCAAAAGTTTATACTGTATGCTCATACAACTGTATGTAACTATGCACGCTGTGTAAGAAATTAGTGCCACCTGTAGAAATCCCGTTTTTCTAGATTAACCACCAATTTTTAGATAGAAAGTACAAGAGATTTTAAGTTGTTTTACCCTATACGCTATGGAGTGAGTCACCCTGTCAGCATGTAGAGTGCAAATAACAAGGAAACAGCTAAACGACAGGTAGTTAGTTGCTGTGGTGTTTTTCTCGCTTTTGTATAGCCTTGTGTATCAAACACTCCACCGTAATGCGTCTCCACGGTGATTAGCACGGTTGGTTTTCCGGGTCCTATCGGTCAGACTGGAATGCCTGGAGCACCCGGACTTGTTGAATTGCCTGGGCCTGTAAGAGTAACAGGATACTCCGTAAGTATAAAACAGCAAAATGTTGTAAAGTATAATAAATGTTTCTATGCAAGGGCCCCGTCGGTTCTCGTAGATTATCTGGACTCGTGGGACCCAAAGGCGAAGAAGGAACGCCGGAGACAAAAGTAATGAATGTTATACATACTTTGTTAAAAAAATTATTGTATATTGTATGTTAAACCGTTTAAAAGATATTGTGTTTACAGACAGACAGACAGACAGACAGACAGACAGACAGACAGACAGACAGACAGACAGACAGACAGACAGACAGACAGACAGACAGACAGACAGACAGACAGGCAGACAGACAGAAAGGCAGACAGACAGAAAGGCCACACACACACACACACACACACACACACACACACACACACACACACACACACACACACACACACACACACACACACACACACACACACACACAGTTTGTCTTATCGATTCACACCAGTCCATTACTCTGTTTTTCAATTGAGACCTAATGGATTAAACAAACAGACAGACAGAAAGGCCACACACACACACACACACACACACACACACACACACACACACACACACACACACACACACACACACACACACACACACACACACACACAGTTTGTCTTATCGATTCACACCAGTCCATTACTCTGTTTTTCAATTGAGACCTAATGGATTAAACAAACAGACAGACAGACAGACAGACAGACAGAAAGAAAGACAGACAGACAGACAGACAGACAGACAGACAGACAAACAGGCTTCTTTAGAGAAAGGTTTTACTGCAGCAAGAAGAGAGGAAAGGAAGATGATCAAATATGAAAAACAACAACTTACTGGCAATACATCAAGCCTCAATTTCACTCCTCTGGTATTTGAACATTTTGGAACATGGGGATCAGAAGCTACCAACTATCTAAACAAACTAGTCAGAAGATCAAAAACATTGAAGGCTACACAAATGAACATGACTTTATAGGTATTTAGAGAAAATAATTCTCAATAATATTACAACGATGCAACACTAAAGTCATCCTCTACAAGCTGACTCGTGTCTTACCTGGAGAAGAAGATGAGAACACACACAATAGAGACTATTAAAGTAGTTTGCATTAAACTAAAGCTGAACTCAGTAGATTGCTTGTATTTAGTGTTGGAAATGTAACGTAGAGTTTGTGTCTCCATAAATGAAATTGACAGACAGACAAACAGACAGACAGACAGACAGACAGACAGACAGACAGACAGACAGACAGACAGACAGACAGACAGACAGACAGACAGACAGACAGACAGACAGACAGACAGGCAGACGGACCGGTTCTTAGAAATGACGTTGACGAACTGAAGCAGCTCGTTGAGAACTTGACAATAAGTGTGCAGGTTAGACAGTTTACTGTTTATATTGTCTTGATATTAATTAACTTTTTATTGTTTATTTTCTTTGTAGTGATTACATGAACAGGTTGGTAAATAGAAAAACAGTTAAAAACAATTGTGTATTGCATGCATGTGTATGTATAACACAATGTCTGCTTTTAGATAGTTGATATCAAAAACAAAACTTTGAAAACTCGACAGGCGAATCCTGTTTGGCAGGTAGTCAATACCAGCAAGCAATTGCAACTGAGACTGTATCGATACATCCCTAGCAACAGTCGATTCGAGACAACATTTAATGTATCCGATTACGGCTACGATCCGTCTAGATACGAATTTCTTCGAGTACAGGTGAATGCAGAAGCGAACGGAGATCTGAATAGCAGTTCGAAACATTTACAAACATACTTAATTCTGATCCGGTCCGTCGCCCGTGGCAATCAGGTGTGGCAGGAGGTCCTCTTCGTCAAATGGATTCTTATCCAATTGAAAGAGAAGTGAAGACTCCTTCAATTACATTGTCTGTTACGCTTTCGAGTGGCGTCGGTAGTGGAAACATTAAGTTTACGTTGATAAAATTCAAAGTTGCAGAAAAGTAGTCACGTTGAACGTCTCTATATACTTAGATACGAACAGCACGCGTGCACGTGTAGACGTGGTGTATCTTGAACTCACTGAATGTCTCGGTAGCTCTAGCTCTAGTATGCGTTGTGGTGCACTATGTTGTCAATACAATTATTTCAAATATCTGTAATGCTTTCTTCTATATCTAGGCAGAGAGTCAGGGCCGTAGGAACTGGTCCAACTGGTCTCACTTTTCTATTATAGAGTGAACTTTCACCAGAGACCAGACCTATACAATAAATATCAGGGCCGTAGGAACCGGTCCAGACGGTCTGCTTTTGTACTTGCAGGCAATTTTTCAAAAAGTATTCTATCAGTTGATAATTGCCTAAAAATTCTGGTTAAAAATATAGGCGACTAAATAACTAATATTTGTATACTCAAAACAAAACTAAATTATAGCATCTTGACTTAATTAATTAATTACCACAGACATGATTATCGTGGATGGGGAGGCGTATATAGGCGACTAAATAACTAATATATGTATACTCAAAACAAAACTAAATTATAGCATCTTGACTTAATTAATTAATTACCACAGACATGATGATCGTGGATGGGAAGGCGTGTATGGACGCTGGCTTACAACTAAGTACCTAATTAAATTAATTAAAATATATAGAAATTGAATGTCAACATGTCGCACTCAATGAATGACGCTTGGTTACTAAAATACAGTACTACATGTATGCTCCATTGTCTTCTGTAACGCTAATGCAGTCTTGCATTTTTCTACGTTAAAAGTGTACGGTGTATGCAGCGCCGGTGGCTGTAAAATGCAGACTGCAGACTGGATTGCCATATAGGACCACGCCCCTTTCTGTTGTGCGACCCGGATTAGAAGCCTCGCTACGCTCGACCATTAGTAAGGGCGCGTGACGTGTTTCCGTGATATATAGTTGAATGCTAAAGTTCTGTAATTACGTTGCTGCTGCTAAAGTTTGAACTTTAAATGATATTTTACTAGTGGCTGCGCCTCGACAGCGTGCATTTTTTAATAAGCATGCAATTCTCATTGTAGCAGTCTGAAATCTCATTTGCTGGTGCACAAGAAAGCTGCTTGAACTTTAAAAATATTCTTTGCTGTAGTATTTTATATAGTTAGGTAGATGAGACAGACATTCATGTGACTGTTTGCAGCAATAACTGCGGCCAGATCACGCCAATTCACTAATGATAAATATATTAATTGCTAGTAGCTCTAGCACATGACTGGTAATCTAATTTTAGTCTTGCGTGAAAGCTCGAACGGTGTGCATCGTGCATGTAGATAGCTAATATTAATGCCTATATAGAAATTGTGAACAATCAAAAGAATGAGAAACGGCTATAGTCAGCGTGTGCACGTACAACGACTCAAATTGCCCTCGGAGTTCCGCCAGTCTGCAGTCTGCAGTCTGCGTTTTCACAGCCACCGATGCAGCGCTGGGCGCGTAAACACTACGGCAGAAGAAAACCTGCTTTGTTCTGTCTAGATACCAAATGTAACGGAACGTGAGCAAGCACTGTAGCTTGAAAAATTGTTTTCTGATAGCACGCAAATACATAATGCGTCACATGACCTTGCAGGCAAATGTGCGTCTCTGAGTAGATGGCTTGGAAACGAGACTACTGGAGGCTGCTCAATTGCCATTTCTGATTACTTGATTGTAGGTCTGCACGATCAGCTCGGTCAAGTAGAGAACACCAAGCTCAATTGGTGCAATTCCTTTGGTTTCACACTCGTTAAAAAGACCTGTTTGAACCGGTCGATGTAAACTAAACATACGAAAGGCCAAAGGTCACTCACAGTACAAGCCACTTGGCAGATTTCTGGAAGTCAAGCTAATGATCACATTTACATTTACATACAATGTATACAGCAAGTAGTACGACCAAAGCATCACATTGCCCTTTGCTGGCATCTGTAGACGCACTGAAACCTTATCGACATACCACGCCGGCATACTCTTCACACCTCCAAAGGTCAATTGGTCTAAAATGCGTGGGCGTACATGCATTTATCGTTGCTGTGCGCTAGTGCCGAGTTGCAGTTCGTTCTTGGCATTCGTCGACGCAACAATGGACAGCGTGAGCAGACAATCTAGTGTAGCTTCTACCGCAAGCGTTGCTGAACAGCCTGCCGACGCAGAATCGTTCATTACAAAACACTTCAAGAAACGAGAATGCGGACGCATTGTACCGCAAACGGAGCAGCCTGATAGGTGGAGAGAATTGCATGCAGCATGTACGATGCGTTGAACAACATTGATCGTGTATCGATCTTTTTGTAGGTGTTGCTGCGGACGGCCTGTCAACAGAGACCATAGTACTACGTTGTCTCGGCCGGAAAGCAGAAATGGAAACAATGGATGGAAGGTCGAGAGCGACACGTGGAGCATTGCAACCGACGCTTTCGGCGAAATGGAGTTTGCTGGAAGAACGGCGAGAAAATCGAAGGCTAAGGTACGTTTGCAAGGAGTCGAGGCTTGGCAGATATGTGACTATTGCGGACCGACGGGCAAGTGGCAGAGCGGACAGGCTGACGGGCAGACGAACGGACGGGCGGGCGGACAGACGGACAGGCGAACGGACAGACGGGCGGACAGACTGACAAGCAAGTAGACGGAATCGAGATGGTCAGACAGACGACGAACGGTCGGACCGACGGACCGACGAACGAACGAATAGGCGAACCGATTTACGGGCGGGTGCGCGGGCAGACGAAATGACGGGCGGGCAGACTGACAGACGGGCGGGCGAATCGACGGAGGGGTGGACAGGAGGACGGACAGAAGGGCTGACCGACGGACAGCAAGTGGTGGATGGTCAGACGGACGGCCAGACGGACGGAGGGACGGGCGGGTGGGCGGAAGGACGGACGAACGGACGGGTGGACAGACGAACGGGCGAACGGGCGGTACGTCAAAATATGAGTACGTATACTCTAGTTGTTTGTTTGCTTCTGTTATTTATTGTTTGTTAAATTTCATTCGGCAGCAGGTAAAACTGCTAATCAATTGTGTTCTATTGACTAGTACGTACGCCTGTCTTCTGATTCGAAAGAACAGGACGTACTGAAACTTTTGATTGACTACTGGATACCAAAAAAAACTCCCAAACCGCGTCTGGTTATTTCCGTAACAGGAGGAAGCTCACGCTTTCATCTTAACTCTCGTGTCAGAAATATTATAACAAATGGTAAGTAGAAACATTTATTGACAAACTTAACTAAACAGGGCGCAGCAAACACATATAAAGTGGTTGGTGTAACGCGCGCTAAAACATGCGCAGTGAATCCTGTGACCGCAGAAAATTGGATTTCAGGCCATCGACACTCGCACGTATTTCGATCTACAATAATTCCAGTAGCTAGAGTACAGTAGCTAAGGCGCCGCATGCTACAGAAGCTCCAAATAAATAAATCAATCAATAATATATTTAATCAGCTAAACCGGAAGTTACACTAATCGCCTCCACGCAAATCCGACCCTTCGCTCCGCCCCTTTTTAAATCCTGACCCTTTGCTCAGCCCTATTTATTTCCATTTCTTTGTGATGCTTAATTAACTTCAATTTTCTTCAGGTTTGGTAAAGATGGCAACGACAAGCAACGCGTGGGTGATGACGGGTGGTTTTCATCGAGGAGTGATGAAGATGGTAGGTCAGGCCTTGAAGGACCAGACCGACAATCAAGGAAACAGAGTTCCGGTTATCGGTTTTGCCACGTGGGGGTTCACAAGGAATAGACATCATCTTGTGAACGGGTCTGTAAACAGTGCATCAACAACACGTTGCTACAAACCCGTCGACCACTTTGCAATGGATGCGACATCTCTACCACTGGATTCGAACCACACGCACTTCATATTGGTAGACGACGGTACCGTGGAACAGCCGTATCGATGTAATGATTTGTTGAAGAAATTTAGAGACATGCTTGGCAAAGAAACAGATGGGGGTGAGTTGAACACTTACTCTACTTTTCTAGTATTCCTAGTATAATTATTTAGTAATATTTTAATGATTTCCGTTTGCTTTGTACTTTGTCTATTATTGTGTCTGTTTGTTGATTGTATACATGAATACGTGTTTGTGCTTTGTTTACCTGATTGTTTGTTTCTTTTTTCTTACAAATTTATTTTGTTTGCTTGGTTTTGTTATAAGTTTTGGGATGCGCGCGCGTGTGTGTGTGTGTGTGTGTGTGTGTGTGTGTGTGTGTGTGTGTGTGTGTGTGTGTGTTGTGTGTGTGTGTGTGTGTGTGTGTGTGTGTGTGTGTGTGTGTGTGTTGTGTGTGTGTGTGTGTGTGTGTGTGTGTGTGTGTGTGTGTGTTGTGTGTGTGTGTGTGTGTGTGTGTGTGTGTGTGTGTGTGTGTTGTGTGTGTGTGTGTGTGTGTGTGTGTGTGTGTGTGTGTGTGTGTGTCTGTGTCTGTGTCTGTGTCTGTGTCTGTGTCTGTGTGTGTGTGTAGGTCATGGACGGTAATTAATTAATCTTAATTTAGAAATTTTACACCCCAAACGTAAACTTTACCGACTAAAACTGTACTATCGACACTTATGGACAGTTTCCCAGATAAAACCGTAATCTGTACTTCTTTCTATGCATTTAACTTTAATCACTAGATTGCGGAGTGACAGTACCGTTGGTCACTGTACTGGTTGGAGGCGGAGTAGGATCC
>NC_085090.1:6415117-6422617 GCF_963422355.1 Corticium candelabrum
CATCGATTTTGAATCGGCGTACACGGCCGAGGCTATATATCTGTTATTACCCAGAGGCGTCTCTATATACAGCTCTGTTCTTACCCAGAGCCGTTATTTACCGAGAGCACGAGTTTGCCTTGGACTCCACCGAGCCGCATGTGCTTCTTGTTTTCGCCACAGATTCTAATTTCCTGACAACGATTTTGAAATCCAAATTACTCAGTTTGCAAGCTTAAAACACAAATTTTAAGGTTTGCATGATAGGATGGCATTTCGTTGGAATATCAATGTAAGATTTGATTCTAACAGATAACTAACAGCGCTACGACATCATGCAAGTTTAAACTAACACTCATGTCACAACGCATGCTGCCTTCCGTGTGCATAGGGCTGTAACGCAGAAAAGAGAAGGAAGGTTACGATTTTATGGCATTTCTAGTAGTCTTACGGACATTGACTGCATGCATACACACAAACACACACACTCACACACACACACACACACACACACACACACACACACACACACACACACACACACACACACACACACACACACACAAACACACACACACACTCACACACACACACACACACACACACACACACACACACACACACACACACACACAAAACACACGCGCACACACACGCGCGCACACACACACACGCACGCGCGCGCGCGTCATTACCATTATGATAACTTCCGTATGAGGTGAAACTCGCAATCCTAATAGATCTGGTTTTGCATGGATTTCTGTCTATATTTCTCTCATTTTAAAGCAATATGTTACATTTGTTGTAAGTCTGTCTTACGTTCTAAAATGCAGGTTTCTGTACTAGACATGGCGATGCATGGATGCTAACGTGTTTATTCATTAATTAATTAACTTACGACACGGGAATATTAGACGATTTTGTTAACAGCAGTGCAGAATACACGATCACAGTGGTTCCGTGTCCTTCGTCTACACGAGGAGACAGTTTTTCTCATGTGTATTCACAATGCATTAGATTGAGCTGAGCCCGCAACTTAGTATGCATTGGCTAGACTCGATACCGCATAGATATTAGCCAGAATAATAAATGTGTGGTCAGCATAAAATGTATATATATTTACGTTTATTTATATATTTGAATGCAAACATTTTCCTCTATTTTTGTTGCTAAGTGACAAAAGAACATAAACTGACGCAAATGATCTAACACTTGCTGCATGGTTTTTCATGCATATGCATATGTATGTACCATAGTCTAATAACACAAGAAAGGATGTAGGGATTTCAGATCTCAACCTTTCGAGTCGTCTTGAAGACAAACTTCTAGCATCGGCTGACAGTAGGTGAGACACCTTTGTAACGACGTGCAGTCAGGTTATAGTCAAGAACTCGTTTGCATTGGGCTATGCATGTATAGCCGAAAGTGTACCACTTGCGAGCGGTGATATCGGTTCGTGTTGTAAAATGCTGCAGCTACTATAGTGACGGACCGGACGTCATCCGTGTGGCGCATGCTTATTTATTATGAATATGCCACGAGAACGGTAGAGAGCGTCAGTGCAGGAAAAAGACGGATTTGCGGAAAGTAGACGGTAGATCCGTGTCTTTTGACTCTATATATCTTCTTCGGTTTGTGAAAGAATCGACATTGTTGCAATAGTCCGTGTTGACGCTCACTGATAAGCAAGAGTAAACGATGGTGGTGATTGCTACGCTTCTCCGTTTTTGTCGTTTGCCTGTTTGGCAGTGCAGTCTCTTGAAACGACAAACGACAAGGTATAAACAGATTTTTCGCGCCTGCATGTTCAGTGTCGGATTTAGAGACGAAAAGTTCATTGGGTTTCGAGTGAAACCCTTGTTCGCAGTCTGATCTAGCTTACCTTATCTCCTATCTGCACATACATAGAAAAGATTGTTGTCTGTCTGTTTGTCTGTCTGTCTGTTTGTGTGTGTATATTGTGACTAAGCTAGATATGTATTTAAACTGCAAGCATGTCTGTCTGTTTCTGTGCATGTATATCTGTGTGTAAGCGGATATGTCTAAAACAACGAGGCGCAGCTCCACCAAATTTTGCTCGCGCACACCGATCCGACCATTCTAAACATTGAAAGAGTTGCTGTCTTTTAGAGTGTTTTGCGACGACGCGATTCTTTGACGATTGAACGCGCCTCCTCTTAATCAATTGCTTTTGGATCTACTTGCAAGGGCGCATTATCTTTTCACCAAATCTGAAATGCCCATTCTTGCATGACCTCGTGCGGTAGCGTGCATTTCGCTTATTACTAACGACGTGGATAAAAGCGAAATTTTAGCATATCCGGGTCTTTAGGAATACGTCTAGCTTCGTTCTTTTGCGTATACGTGCGCCCAATTGAATAGCTGCACGTTCGCTCTACCCATTCCGGTAACATCTTTCAAGTGACGACGTCCAATGGCAATGTCGCGATAGCTGCAAATTAGAGGCGTATATATCCGGATTTTGTGTTGTTTTCGCCCAATGTTGGAGTTAGTGCACTAAATAAACTTTGCTAAATTTCTTAGGTAAAAACGAGCAAATCAGCTATACGTATATGTGTTCATGGTCTACATGTATCATATCTGCTCTTTAGTAGCCTTTCTGTTGTAAGTATAGTGACTAGAGTACCTTTGCTTGTTTACAGATTGGACGACGTATATTGTGTGTGTGTGTGTGTGTGTGTGTGTGTGTGTGTGTGTGTGTGTGTGTGTGTGTGTGTGTGTGTGTGTGTGTGTGTGTGTGTGTGTGTGTGTGTGTGTGTGTTAATATGTGTGTGTGCTAATGATTCGTACTAATTATGCTGATTTTAGTTCCTTATAAGCTTATACTGTACGTTCATAAAACTGTATGTAACTGTGCACTCTGTTTGCAAAATTTGTAGAAAACCTCTTTTTCTAGATCAACCACTTTATTTTAGATAGAAAGTACAACAGATTTTATGTTGTTGTAACCTATACGCTATGGACTGAGTCACCCTCTCAGCATGTAGAATGCAAACAACAAGGAAACAGCTAAACGAGAGCTAGTTAGTTGTTTTTGTTGTGTTTGTATTGCTTTTGTATAGCCTTGTGTATCGAACACTCCACAGCAATGCGTCTCCAACGTCATTAGCACGATGGGTTTTCCCGGTCCTATCGGTCAGACTGGAATGCCTGGAGCACCTGGACCTGTTGGATTGCCTGGGCCTTTAGGAGTAACAGGATAACCCATGAGTATAAAACAGCAAAATGTTATAAAGTATTATAAAATGTTTTTATTAATTCAAGGGTTCCGTCGGTCCTCGTGGGTTACCTGGACTCATGCGAACAAAAGGTGAAGAAGGAACGCCAGGGGAACAAAAAGTAATCAATGATATACATATATTGCTTAAATAAATAATTATGTATTGTATCTTAATCTGTTCAAAACATATCGCGTTTAAAGACAGACAGACAAACAAACACAAACAGACAAACAGACAGAAAGACACACACACACACACACACACACACACACACACACACACACACACACACACACACACACACACACACACACACACACACACACACACACACACACACACACACAACAGACAGACAGTTTGTCTTATTGATTCACACGAGACCTAATGAATTAAACAAACAGACAGACAGTTTGTCTTATTGATTCACACGAGACCTAATGGATTAAACAAACAGACAGACAGACAGACAGACAGACAGACAGACAGACAGACAGACAGACAGAGAGACAGACAGGCAGACAGACAGACAGACAGACAGACAGACAAACAGACAGACACACAGACAGACAGATAAACTGACAGACAGACAGACAGACAGACAGACAGACAGACAGACAGACAGACAGACAGACAGACAGACAGACAGACAGACAGACAGACAGACAGACAGACAAACAGATAGACAGACAGACTGACAAACAGACAGACAGACCAGAACATACAATCTCGTTCTGCTGTGTTACATGTATCTATACACTTAACACAAATTTAAAAGTAATAAAATTATGACGCTATTGCAATACAATGACAGTAGCATAGCAGACAGCACGTACGAGAACTCTTGCTCAAACATAGGAAAATTAGTACATTATGCTATATATATATATATATATATATATATATATATATATATATATATATATATATATATATATATATATCTTCTAGGGTGAGTCTGGTGCACGAGGCTTTGTAGAAGTCACAGGAGACAAGGGAGAGGTAAGAGCAACGATATAGAATGTACATGTCTAGACAGTACACTATACTTTTGATTTACATTGGAAACTCGCCGTTTAATCAGTTTGGCGTTAATTAATTGATTTACAGAAAGGAGAACGCGGTTGGCAAGGAGCACCGGGACCGGTTCCTAGAAAGGACGTTAACGAACTGAAGCAACTCGTTGAGAACTAGACAATAAGGTTGCAGGTAAATTGACAGTTTACTGTTTATATTGTCTTGATATTAACTTTTTATTGTTTACTGTCTTTGTAGTAGTTACATGAACAGGTTGGTAAATATAAACAGTTGAAAACAATTGTGTATTGCATGCATGTGTATGTATAACACAATGTCTGCTTTTAGATAGTTGATATCAAAAACAACACTTTGAAAACTCGACAGGCGAATCCTGTTTGGCAGGTAGTCAATACCAGCAAGCAACTGAGACTGTATCGATACATCCCTAGAAACAGTCGATTCGAGACGACTTTTAATGTATCCGATTACGGCTACGATCCGTCTAGATACGAATTTCTTCGAGTACAGGTGAATGCAGAAGCGAACGGAGATCTGAATAGCAGTTCGGAACATTTACAAACATACTTAATTCTGATCCGGTCGGTAGCCCGTGGCAATCTGGTGAGGCAGGAGGTCCTCTTCGTCAAATGGATTCTTATCCAATTGAAAGAGAAGTGAAGGCTCCTTCAATTACATTGGCTGTTACGCTTTCGAGTGGCGTCGGTGATGGAAACATTAAGTTTACGTTGATAAAATTCAAAGTTGCAGAAAAGTAGTCACGTTGAACGTCTCTATATACTTAGATACGAACAGCACGCGTGCACGTATAGACGTGGTGTATCTTGAACTCACTGAATGTCTCGGTAGCTCTAGCTCTAGTATGCGTTGTGGTGCACTATGTTGTCAATACAATTATTTCAAATATCTGTAATGCTTTCTTCTATATCTAGGCAGAGACTCAGGGCCGTAGGAACTAGTCCAGCTGGTCTCACTTTTCTATTATAGAGTAAACTTTCACCAGAGACCAGACCTATACAATAAATATCAGGGCCGTAGGAACCGGTCCAGACGGTCTGCTTTTGTACTTGCAGGCCATTTTTCCAAAAACTATTCTAAGAGTTGATAATTGCCTAAAAATTTTGGTTAAAATATAGGCGAATAAATAACTAATATATGTATACTCAAAACAAGACTAAATTATAGCATCTTGAATTAATTAATTAATTACCACAGACATGATTATCGTGGATGGGGAGGCGTGTATAGGCGACTAAATAACTAATATATGTATACTCAAAATAAAACTAAATTATAGCATCTTGACTTAATTAATTAATTACCACAGACATGATGATCGTGGATGGGAAGGCGTTTATGGACGCTGGCTTACAACTAAGTACCTAATTAAATTAATTAAAATATATAGAAATTGAATGTCAACATGTCGCACTCAATGAATGACGCTTGGTTACTAAAATACAGTACTACATGCATGCTCCATTGTCTTCTGTAACGCTAATGCAGCCTTGCATTTTTCTACGTCAAAAGTGTACGGTGTATGCAGCGCCGGTGGCTGTAAAATGCAGACTGCAGACTGGATTGCCATATAGGACCACGCCCCTTTCTGTTGTGCGACCCGGATTAGAAGCCTCGCTACGCTCGACCATTAGTAAGGGCGCGTGACGTGTTTCCGAGATATATAGATGAATGCTAAAGTTCTGTAATTACGTTGCTGCTGCTAAAGTTTGAACTTTAAATGATATTTTACTAGTGGGTGCACCTCGGCAGCGTGCATTTTCAATAAGCATGCAATTCTCATTGTAGTAGTCTGATATCTTATTTGCTGGTGCACTAGGAAGCAGTTTGAACTTTACAAAAATTCTTTGCTGTAGTATTTTATATAGTTAGGTAGATGAGACAGACATTCATGTGACTGTTTGCAGCAATAACTGCGGTCAGATCACGCCAATTCACTAATGATAAATATATTAATTGGTAGTAGCTCTAGCACATGACTGGTAATCTAATTTTAGTCTTGCGTGAAAGCTCGAACGGTGTGCATCGTGCATGTAGATAGCTAATAGTAATACCTATATCGAAACTGTGAACAATCAAAAGAATCAGAAACGGCTAAAGTCGGCGTGTGCACGTACGACTCAAATTTCCCTCGGAGTTCCGCCAGTCTGCAGTCTGCAGTCTGCAGTCTGCGTTTTACAGCCACCGATGCAGCGCTGGACGCGTAAACACTACGGCAGAAAAAAACCTGCTTTGTTCTATCTAGATACCAAATGTACTGGAACGTGAGCAAGCACCGTGGCTTGAAAAATTGTTTTCTGATAGCACGCAAATACATAATGCGTCACATGACCTTGCAGGCAAATGTGCGTCACTGAGTAGATGGCTTGGAAACGAGACTACTGGAGGCTGCTCAATTGTCATTTCTGATTACTTGATTGTAGGTCTGCACGATTAGCTCGGTCAAGTAGAGAACACCGAGCTCAATTGGTGCAATTCCTTTGGTTTCACACTCGTTAAAAAGACCTGTTTGAACCGATCGATGCAAACTAAACATACGAAAGGCCAAAGGTCACTCACAGTACAAGCCACTTGGCAGGTTTCTGGAAGTCAAGCTAATGAAGTATACAGCGAGTAGTACGACCAAAGCATCACATTGCCCTTTGCTGGCATCTGTAGACGCACTGAAACCTCATCGACATACCACACCGGCATACCCTTCATACCCCCAAAGTTCACTTGGTCTAAAATGCATGGCCGTACATGCATTTATCGTTGTGGTGCGCTAGTGCCGAGTTGCAGTTCGTTCTTGGCATTCGTCGATGCAACAATGGACAGCGTGAGCAGACAACCTAGTGTAGCTCCTACCGCAAGCGTTGCTGAACAGCCTGCCGACGCAGAATCGTTCATTACAAGACACTTCAAGAAACGAGAATGCGGACGCATTGTACCGCAAAAGGAGCAGCCTGATAGGTGGAGAGAATTGCATGCAGCATGCATGGTGCATTGAACAACATTGATCGTGCATCGATCTCTGTGTAGATGTTGCTGCGGACGGCCTGTGAAGAAAGACCATAGTACTACGTTGTCTCAGCCGGAAAGCAGAAATGGAAACAATGGATGGAAGGTCGAGCGCGACACGTATAGCGTTGCAACCGACGCTTTCGGCGAAATGGAGTTTGCTGGAAGAACGGCGAGCAAATCAAAGGCTAAGGTACGTTTGCAAGGAGTCGAGGCTTGGCAG
>NC_085090.1:6427617-6442617 GCF_963422355.1 Corticium candelabrum
GTACGGTCCGGAACCCATGGCAGCCGCTCTGGCAGCTGGAGTTTTTCTGAGCTCGATGGCTGACTGTATTGCTAACAACCCCCTCTATGAAGACACGACAAAAGTTTACAGAGATCAGCAATGGTATTGAGACTTCTGCTTTGTTGCTTTGCTGCGTTGGTAATCGATATTATGATCGAATGATGCAGGAATTGGGGAAAAAGAGCACTGAGAGTGCTGGAAGAGTGCTACAGAAAGAATTCTGTGCTGACAGAAACGCTTATCAAATGCACGTCTGACAGATGGGGGAAACAGACTCCTATCAAACTCGCCATTGCCAATCAAAATATGGAGTTTACAGGACACGTTGCTGTTCAGCGGGTGTTATCACGGGCTTGGAATAGAGACTTGGTATCTGAAAACGCAACATGGAAGGTATAATCAACGAGTGAAATATGTGAAAATTCTAGATACTGTGCATACACACACACACACACACACACACACACACACACACACACACACACACACACACACACACACACACACACACACACACACACACACACACACACACACACAAGCACACACACACCTTGATCCTTGAACCTTGAACCTTGAAGCCGTCCATAGTAAAAGAAACTATGATAGCGGGCCCTTGGATTGCGCTCCTGGGCAACTGGCAAATTACTAGGACACAACCGCCTGTGTCTTGTGAGATCGCCGTGTCGTCTAAATGATCTACATTCACATAAGAAACTTTCTCCTTGGAATCGTACATTCGCTGCATATCTGCTTTTCCCACGATTTGTGACTACCTTCTCAACACCCCTTTGACAAAGACTGAACCACCCATTCCGGTCTTGGCATCTCTGGTACGAGATGTTTTGGTAACTACTAATTGCAGATCTTGACTAACTATATCTCTCCATCTCTTTCTTGTTCCATGGCAAGGTCTTGTCTTCCTCAATTTCCCAAACATCAGTTTTTTTGGAAGTCGTTCCTCATTCATTCTACCCACATGACCCAGCCACTTCAATCGCTGCTCCATTATGATGTCAGGGATTGTCCTATGCATGCCAAAATTTTCAGCTAAAACTCGTGTTGTTAACCTCTCCTGCCATTGCTCAAATCTGTTGACTCCAAGTATGGTTCTCACACGACGATTGTGAAAGACATTTGGCCTTTTTGTGTGTTGAGCTATTAGCACCCAAGTTTCAGATCCATACAATAGCACTGCCAAAACCACTGCTCTGTAGACTGCTCTCTTGGTAGCCACTGACAAGTTAGAATTGTTGAAAATAGGACCGCTCAAAGCTCCAAAAGCTTTGAAAGCCTTTCGATCCTACTGGTAACATCTAGTGTGACATCTCCATCTCTTGATAAATTAGACCCCAAGTACGTAAAGCAATCCACCATCTCAATTTCCCCTCCATCAACTAGTAGCGAAGCCATATCCCTGTCATCAATCGCTGTCCCTATTACTATTCCTTTTGTCTTCTGAGTGTTAACAGTCAAACTCCATTTTCTTGCCATATCAACAAACTTTCTAGATGCCATTTCATAGTCCTCACGAGAACCGGAATACAGAGCCACATCATCTGCAAACCCTTGTTCTTCATGATTGCTCTATGTATGATTGGTTTATGACCAGCATGTGCTTGTTGTAGCTTTTGGATACACTTCCATCTAGTCCGGCCATCTTTTACAGCTTGTTCCCCTTGTCTTGCCACTCGACATCCCCATTCTTCTTTGGCTTTATCTACTCCTTTCTTCACAATTCTTTGATGTTCTATAAACACACACACACACACACACACACACACACACACACACACACACACACACACACACACACACACACACACACACACACACACACACACACACAACGCTCTACACCATTTGATGTTGGCAGATTTTTCTATCAGCACATATTCCTTTTCTCGTGCCTTTCCTAATTGAAGTAGAAGAGAAGACAAGTGATTCTTCTACTAAAAGTCAAGCTTACGAGCGACTGCATGAGTCCACATCTAGTCTTGATACAAAGAATGTGAAGGACAAAGGCAAGAAATTATTAAAGAAATTCCCAACGTTTTACACATCTCCAATAGCAAAGTATATTGTCAACTTGGTAAGATAAATTTCTTCCAATATTATGTTGGTTATCTCTATTTACTGTTTGTGCAGACATCCTACTTGGTATTCTTGTGCATCTTCAGCTACAACTTGCTTGTACGATGGGATAACATGACTCCTACGGTACTGGAGATATTGACTATGGTCTGGGTTGTTTCACTTCTTGCAGAGGACTTGCTTATGGTATGTGTGTGTGTGTGTGTGTGTGTGTGTGTGTGTGTGTGTGTGTGAGAGAGAGAGAGAGAGTGTGTGTGTGTGTGTGTCTGTGTGTGTCTGTGTGTGTGTGTGTGTGTGTGTGTGTGTGTGAGAGAGAGAGTGTGTGTGTGTGTGTGTGTGTGTGTGTGTGTGTGTGTGTGTGTGTGTGTGTGAGTGTGTGTCTGTCTGTGTGTGTGTGTGTGTGTGTGTGTGTGTGTGTGTGTGTGTGTGTGTCTGTGTGTGTGTGTCTGTGTGTGTGACTGTCTGTCTGTGTGTCTGTGTGTCTGTGTGTGTGTCTGTCTGTGTGTGTGTGTGTGTGTGTGTGTGTGTGTGTGTGTGTGTGTCTGTGTGCGCGTGCGTGCGTGCAAGCTTCTACGTGCATCTGCATTATGTTTCTCTAAGCCTTCTTTGTTTGCAGATACGATCAACTGTTGGATTTACGTGGTATGACAAGCTATCTAAATGGTTTCGTTACCCATTGAACATCATCAAAGGAGCTGCATTTTGCTTCTACGTCCTCGGCCTATCTCTTCGTTACGTTCCCAACGACGACGACAACTTCTATTCGAGTACTCTTCGATGGGCCAGAATGATGTTCAGCATCGACGTCTGTTTGTTCTTTCTGAGAGGATTAGACTTTTTCTTAGTCCACAAGGAATTGGGACCAAAGTTGTCCATGATATACAAAATGGTAAATATACAAGTTTACATTTACGCTACTAAGTGTCGTGTCTCTCATGTTTGTATACTTACAGATTGGTGATGTGATTGTGTTCATTGCCATTCTTCTCGTCTGGATTCTCAGTTACGGTATAGCAGTACAAGCCCTTCTCTTTCCGTTTCAAGACGCGTCGTGGGAAATGCTGAAAAATGTCTTCTACATACCTTTCTGGCAGCTGCACGGAGAGTTATTTCTCGATTACGTTGAAGGTAAAAAATGGCTCGAAGTCTGCAGCTTTCATTCGTAACTAACGTTTGTTCTAGGTAAAGAAAATAGTAACTGCATTATCTCCCATCATGTGTCAGTGAATGGAACCCTGAGTGATCATACAATATGTCCTCGAAAAGAATGGCTTGTACTCGTGCTATTAGCTGTGTACGTGAGCGTCACCGTCATCATTCTACTCAATCTGCTCATTGCAATTTTCAAGTTAGTTGACTCTTACTAAATGTTTATATATTGTCTAACATAAAATAGAATTATTTTAAAAAGAATTTTTGCTAAACTCTCCTATTGTATAAACATATAATAAAATTACCTAATTACTATATGAAGTTACATATCTGTGCATTAGTATAAACTAAATTGTTTACTTCTCGCAGTGATACTTACAGTACAATACAAAACGAAGCTCATCTGCTTTGGAAGTATCAACGTTACAGAGTCGTGGTCGACTATATTCATAAATCACCCTTTCCGCATCCGTTCGCTTGGCTAACCGTACTTCATCTCATGGTTACTGCCAAACAGCCAAAGAAGGAAGACTCAGGTAAACGACACTACGACCACACTAGCTTATCGACAACACATACACACGCACACCCATTGACTACAGTGTATCAAGCAATTAAGTGAATACCAATTCTATTTTGTCAGCTCTTTACAAGATGAAGAGTGAGCTATCACGTGACCAACTGGATTCGATGGTGACTCTAGAAGCTCAGTCTCTGGAGAGAGTCATCAAGGCCAACAAAGACATTGAGCTGGACTGAAAAAATAGAAAATATTTAGTTGCATATCTAGAGTCGAGTCGTTGCTCTACTGTCTAGATATTTAGAAACGTTAATTAGATCTATCTATACCCCAAGACAATGATTTTTTTTTAATTCTGCTAAATTGTGTGTTGCTTGTCAAGCTTTTCGGCATCTCTGTAATGACAATTATGTATACAGATTACGTGTGCTTGCAGTACCATATTATTACTAGTCTCGGCCTCCCAGAATTGTGTAGCGCCGATTCATCGATTTTGAATCGGCGTACACGGCCGAGCCTATATATCTGTTATTACTCAGAGGCGTCTCTATACACAGCTCTGTTATTACCCAGAGCCGTTATTTACCGAGAGCACGAGTTTGCCTTGGACTCCACCGAGCCGCATGTGCTTCTTGTTTTTGCCACAGATTCTAATTTCCTGACAACAATTTTGAAATCCAAATTACTCAGTTTGAAAACCTTAAAACACAAATTTTAAGGTTTGCATGATAGGATGGCATTTCGTTGGAATATCAATGTAAGATTTGATTTTAGAGATTTTGGTATTTAGTAAAACTACTTAGTTACCATGGTTACGAGAAGAACTGCTTAACAGTGATATTATTATATAATAATAATTATATGATACGTTTGTTTAGTTTGTGCAGTTCTCCTTCTAACAATTAAATAACTAATATATTTTTAGTTACGTTAGTTATGAGTCGTTCTCTGTGTCATCCTTGGCAGTACGTGCTGCGCATTATAACGTATTTATTCATTGCTGTATAATAAGATTACAATATTCATCCGCATTCAGACAGAATCAAAGCGTTGAAGAAATGAGTAGCGCGCGCAAACATTTATATAATCACGTCTACCTAGCGCACTCTAGGCCGTTTATAGAGTTTGAAACTTTGTTGCACCTGTTAGTGTAGAGGCAATTTAGTTTTAAGAGAATAATGGTAGAAGAATATTGATTTCTAAAAGTACAGTACTTTGTAGCTAGTGCGCATGCCTGCACGTGTCATTTGTAAGCGGGCGTAATGAGTAGCATTTAGTCGCCGTAGGCTCCGACCTAAACTCTCGCCATTCATTTGCCTCAATTTACGCTATACAGCTCTTCACATCGCAATGGCTGCAGTTTCTCTCATGTAACCTTTCTCATGGCTGCATGAGCGTGTGTGCTCATGCATGCACTCTCCTAGGCGTTCGATAAAACAACCAGAACAATTAGAGTTGGCATGTATTTGCATTTGTAAAGTAGAATGTACAGTTTGTCACTAAACATCCTAAGTAAGTTAGAGAGCACAGAACTAGCACAAATCATCTAACCCATTCCGGTGTCTGTGTTATATCTGGATTAATAACCTGTCCGATTAGTCAACTGGACGCCGGTTAATTAACCGGACGTCCAGATTATAAACAGGACATCCTGATTCCTAACTAGTTAACCTTTTGGCGGGTTAATCAACTGGACGCCCAGATTTTAAACGGGACATCCCGATTCCTAACCAGTTAGCCATTTGTACAGTTAATTAAGTAACTAGTTGTCAGGTCTCTGCAATCCGGATGAAGAACTGATTACTACATGACTCTCTTATCCACTTTAGCAAATAGTATACACCTCGACGGTAACATTAAGGTATAACGACCAACAAAATGTCACCGAACAATCATGCATGCATTATCCATGTAATGATCAAATAATGTAATGCAACTTATATAAATTAGTTATAATTATCATTTAGCTAATTAAATGATTTTATTAGTAGTTTTTCTTCTTTTTTGACTCTTACAGTGAGAGCGTCTCTTATGTCGAGGGACGCAATTGTGACGAGTTCGAAACGGTTCTTCTCCACATAGTATCGAAAAACCTTGTCCTCGTCGTCTTTGGGGTCCTTCAAGTGAGAGATGATCCGGTTAGCATGCTTCTTCCATATAACTCCACTGGCTGAAGGCTTCGATTCCGTCTTTCTAAACTTCTGAGCAATAACAGAGTCGCACTGAGCCCTGTCGACCATTTCCGCGCCAAGACAACACCAGTGCCGTATAAGTAACCGGACATCCGGTTAGTAATCGGGCTGTCCGGGCTAGAAACCGGGATGATGGTTAGCAGGCAAGTTGTAACATCTGCACGCGTAAAGTGAGGCTGTTTATACTATGACTAACGGACGAGCCTGTTGCCTAGACGACGAGAGTGGCAGACAACATGTACACGTTGCAAAAATACGGATTTAAGCAAAGTAGATTGTGCACGTGGATCTGTGTCCTTTTTACTCTATATAATATCTTCTTCGGTTTGTGAAGCGATCTAGAGACATTGTTGCAGTAGTCAGTGTTGAAGCGCTCTGATAGAGAATAAGTGAACGATGGTAGTGATTACGTTTCTTCGTCTTTCTGTTTTTGTTTGTTTGGCTGTGCAGTCTTTTGGAGTGACAAACGACAATGTGAAAGATTAATTCACTGTTGTCTACTACCAGAGACTAAGATATTAGCTCTAACTGTCTGTATTCATGCGTGTGGTTTGCTACTATCTAACTTTAATACACGTGTGTTTGTGTGTGTGTGTGTGTGTGTGTGTGTGTGTGTGTGTGTGTGTGTGTGTGTGTGTGTGTGTGTGTGTGTGTGCGTGTATGTGTGTGTGTGTGTGTGTGTGTGTGTGTGTGTGTGTGTGTGTGTGTGTGTGACGGTTTCGTTGTATAGTTTTCTTGTTCTGTAGGCTGGTGAGTCGAACACTCTGCAGCAGTACGCCATGCAACGTGATTGGTTTCCCTGGCCCTATCGGTCTGACTGCAATTCCTGGACCTGCTGTCTCGTCTGGAGCAGTGGGAAGAACCGGAGAGCCCGTAAATATAAACTAAATTGCAAAACCGACAGTATAAGTTATAATAAAAGATATTGTTATTATAGGGCCCCGCCGGACCTCGAGGATTACCCGGAATCATGGCAACAAAAGGTGAAAGAGGGACGCCGGGAAGCTCATGGCAAATGACAATCATTGTTACATTCAGACCTCGTTTATATAAACAATAAAGTACTGAACGTCTGTTTAATTAATTAAATGCATAATTACACTGCAATGCAGTAGCAGATGGCTTGTATACAAAAACTCTTATTCAAATACTTTTACTTTATAGTGCTACTCGTGTAGGGTGAGCTTGGTGCACGAAGCAAAGTAGGTGCCAAAGGAGGGAAAAGAGAAGTAAGAGCGATGAATTAGATTGTTCTTTGATGTACATTTGGAAACTGGCCGTTGGATTTGTTTGCGTCGATTTACAGAAAGGAGCACCGTGACTGGTTTCTAGGGAAGACGTTGACGAATGGAAGCAACTCGTTGAGAACTTGACAATAAGTTTGCAGGTAGATAGACAGTTTACTGTTCTTATTGATTTTGTAATATTAAGTAACTGTTATCGTCTCTTTGTAGTGGCTACATGTACAGGTTGCTAAACAATTAAACCAGATTTGAAACCGAACACTGTACTGCATGTACGTCTAGCTAATATACGTAATGCCTGCTTTTAGATAATTGATATAAAAAACAACACATCAGAAACTCGAGAGGCAAATGCTGTTTGGAAGGTAGTCAATACAACCAAGCAGCTGAAACTGGATCGGTCACTATATCATAACAGTCGATTTGAGACAACATTTTGTGTATCTGATTATGGCTACGATGCATCTAGATTCTTCGAGTACAGGCGAATGGCGTAGCGAAAGGAGATCTAGAAAGCAGTTCAAAATATTTGCAAACATACTTCAATTGTGATACTATCGGTAGTCCTTGGCAATCTGGTGAGTCAGATGGTCCTTTTTGTAATATGGATTCTTATCCAATTGAGAAAGATGTGAGAGCTTCCTCGTTTAAAATGGTTGTAGAATCTTTACGTGGCGTCGGTGGTGGAAACATTAGGTTTACTTTGATAAAATTCAAAGTTGTAGGAAAACGGTCACGTTGAAAGTCTTTACTGGGAACAGCACATGTTGTGCGAATAGACACTCTGTATAGCTATATAGACTTCGAACTCACTGATGCATGTGTAGTTGTTAGCTGTAAGTTAGATACTGCATAGTGGTGCCCTATGTTGTCAGAATATGTTTCAAAGAATCATCAATGCTCATTGCCACGATTACAGACTACTAGACAATGGCAAATTTTGCAAGATCCTATTTCGTTTGTATTATCTACATTAAAGCTGATGACAAATATTTCGTGTTTGTGTACCACAGCCCTTATATATATATATATATATATATATATATATATATATATATATATATATGATGATGATGATGATGATGATGATGATGATGGCATGTCCACTGATAACAGTGATGACTCTCTTTAGTGTCCTCTGTGTCTCTGGTGGGATTTAACACCTGCTTTTGAACGGCATTCCTTTCCACAAGATTGACAAACAAATGACTTGTTGGTAGGACCAATTTGTTCTTTCCGTTTCTGACGTTGAGCTTGAAGATGTCTAATACGATTTTCTTCAAACTGTTGGAGTGATGAATGGCAGAGAGATCTCCAGTTTGTTCTATCACTGGATAGTTTCTCAAAATGCAGGAAGTCAATCCCACAAGATTTCATATTAGCCTTGATAGAATCTTTATAACGTAATTTAGGACCACCTTGATGACATATATATATATATATATATATATATATATATATATATATATATATATATATATATATATATGCCGGGCCGAGCTGCGTATTTGGATGTGACTGTTAGGAAATTTCTACAGGCATCATATCTCCTAGAATCAGCCACCCAACCAGAAGTAGCAGCTGCTGGAGGAGACTCCGAGAAGATTGCACGGTATGAAGATGAAGTTAAAGGTACATTTCGGTCACATGCGCTAGCAAACTGCGCCCCGCATACACCTTTGATTGTTGGTTACCAACAATCAAATTGAGACATTTGACGCATTTCCAGAACAAAATATGCTTACGTATGCTTTTAACTGACTAAATGATAAATTCTATCGGACGCGTATGTAACATTTTCGATCGCGACTCCAACTTAGCTACCTTAGATCGCAGTCTGCCTAGCGTGCAGTTTGGTTCAATAGATGAAACACCTATGCACAACTTACTCATACTTATCAGACGGGCAACGGTTTTATAGCGTAACGCCGAAGAGGTTTTCTAGCCATCACGTGTAACATCACGTGACATCGACAGCATGTCTGCTCCTGTTGTAAGGCTTCCTTCCGTGATTCCGCGGAAGCGCGGGGGACGACGAAACAGGTCTGGACGCCGATGCCGCTCGCCTTCGGATCCTTTTGTTAGTGTTCGCGTGCGGCAAACGACGTATGAACAACTGACTTCGCTAAAAGATTCTCTGTCTCTTCGGACTATGAACAGCGTTGTCCTACATCTTCTGTCAATTTACGAAAGTTGCAAGTTAGTAACAACATTTTCAAGTTCTCTAGTGTAGTCCATCGTGAAATTTTATGTGTAGAAGTAGAAGAAGCGACTCTTCAGATCGAATTGCAAGTGACAACTCATTGGAAGACTCAAGGACAACTCCAGACTTGGGAGGAGATGACACTTCCAGCATGTTCATGCAACAGACATTTGGTATCATGTACTGTAGTAAAATTAACTACTTTTAGTAGTAGCTAATCAAGATTTGCCGCTTGTCCTCAGTTACCTCTACCCCAGTCAGACACGGACAGAGTTTGGGTTCTGCACGAACAATCAGACAGAAAGACTTCTTTACCAGGTGACTGGTCATAATTGTACAATGCTTTGTATCTGCAGATTTCTATATATAACATCTACAATTTTTCCATAGCAAAGAGTCAACAGAAATACACTTTGAGGAAACAGAGGATACCCAACTAAGCTCCCTGGAGTCTGAAAGTGATTCTGCTGAAGTGGGTGATCAAAGAGAAACGTGTTTGAGCTCAGAACAGTACGTTCCAATGCTCACTTTACGTGCATTTCCCTTAGGAAATGTTTTATCATCTAGACATGAATTGCTGTTGTCCTTTCTCATTGACTCAGACTCAGCTGATGAGGAATATGAACCTGATAGGTAAGAAATCGCAAGCCTGAACTGCGTATGTTGTAGTAAACTGTCTTTCACGTGTATCTCCATAGTGAAGAATCAGAATATGAGGATGACTCAATGATGGACGAACTAGATGCAAGCTTTCTAGATGATCCAGTCATGGCAGATGTTGCTTTCAAAGAAGCCCCAGAGATTGTGACAGGCAGTAGAGATGGTAAGAAACATTTAACACTGAATTGGATGCAGAGGAAATGTAGAGTCTACTTTCACACAGTGTATCTCATTGTATTGTATAATTTATTATCCAACCTCTATTATCATAGGCAACAATTCTGAATCGTTTTTGACAGCAAGCAGGCTAGAAAATAGTCCTGAAGAAGCTGTGAATGAACAACGTGTTGTGTGTGATGTTGACTGTATAATCCAGCTTCTGGGCAAAATCTGCAGACAACCAAATTGCCAGGCATCAATTTCTTATAAAAAGAATAACATAGGGTGTACACTGAACATCCAGTGGAAATGTCTCCAAGGCCACAGTGGCAAATGGAGCAGTTCCAAGAGATGCTACTCCAGAAATGGGTACCCTTTTTTTGTTAACAATGTCTTGATGGCATCTTCAATTCTTTTGTCTGGCAACAACTTCAGCAAAATTGCTCTTTTCTGTACATCGTTCAATCTGCAACACATCAAAACAACCACTTTCTATCAAGTACAAAGACATTATCTATGTCCAACAATTGAGAGCTATTGGAATGAACAGAACGGAAAAATTTTGTCAGCAATCGGTGATAAACCTCTAGTTGTTAGTGGAGATGGACGAAATGATTCCCCAGGATTCTCAGCACAGTACTGTCTGTACTCAGTCATGGACAATGAAACAAACGTCAGTACGGATGGAAAAGCTAGGGCTTCAACGTGCTCTTGCAGCTCTGAAGGGTACAGTCAACATAGTTGAACTTGTCACTGATGCGTCGACATCTATTGCTGCGATGATGTGTCAGTATTTGACTGTCAGTCACAATTTAGTCTAACTATGTGTAAGTTTTTTTCCATGTAGCTCGGGACCTAGAGTACAAGAACATATTTCATTCGTTGGATGTCTGGCATAAGGCTAAGAAATTGGCCAAAACCTTGTCAGAGGTAACTGTTTTCATTGCCATAGTCATTTTGGTTATAACACCACATTTAGGCATCAAAGAAGAAAGGAATGGGAAGTCTGAGAGAATGGAAGCGTTCCATCATCAACCATTTCTGGTGGTGTTGTGCACAATGTGATGGTAACGTGGAGATATTGACGGTACTCCACTAATTTCACTAATGAAAAGTTATAGAAATTTATGTCATTCTTCTTTTATTTAACTACATAGAATAGATGGGTTTCTGTTCTGCACCATGTCAGCGGTGAGCATGAATGGGCTACAGGGCAATGTCACCACAGTACATTGACAGCTGACGATGTGAACGAACAAGGGAAACAGCCTATATCTGTTGACTCTGGCACCAATGCAGATGCTACGTGACATTGTACTGAACAGCAGGTGGCTAAATACACTTGGGTACTATATCAGATGCAGGTTCCATTTATACTTCTCAGTAGCATCTCTATGCACTAGATCCCATGCTTGCTTATAGGCACATTGGCTTACTAGAGAGCTACCATAACTTGGTCTTGAAGTATGCATCAAAGAGAACTTGTTATAGGTACAGTGGCATGCGTGCTTTTTTGTATCTTTTTATATCACCATGAACTTTCCATCAGGTACAATGCATTCAGAGCACGCTGTTTGCTGGCAGCAATTGATCATAACCACCACATTACTCGGGAATACAAAGAGCACCAAAGTACTAGAGAAACAAGGTTCCAACGTAAATACAACAAGTCATCTGGCCAGTGGACAGTCACCAAAGTCAAAGTCAACAAAACATACAGCTACTTACCTGAATTGACGAGAAGATGCCTCCAGATGCGAATGTCAGCGTCAGGAACAATAGATGACAGAACACAAATCGCTGCAGAACATCCTTGTCACATTGCTCCTACAATAGCTCCAATACCACCACCTCCAACAGCAAAGTTAATTCAGAGACAAAGTAGTCGTGCAGGTAATCTGTTGAAAAGATAAAGATAAACACAACAGCAACTGAAAGCTGCAGCATCCTGTTCGTTAGGAGAGGCAGCATTGTAGAAGACTGTGGCATCAAGACTATAGATACCCAATGTGGCAGCGGAAGGTGGTGGTGGAAGGTGGTGGAAGGTGGTGGTGGAAGGTGGTGGAAGGTGGTGGTGGAAGGTGGTGGAAGGTGGTGGTGGAAGGTGGTGGAAGGTGGTGGTGGAAGGTGGTGGAAGGTGGTGGTGGAAGGTGGTGGAAGGTGGTGGTGGAAGGTGGTGGAAGGTGGTGGTGGTAGTTGGGGTCACGTAAACATTTACAATTCTTGTCGATGCTGTATAATTTTTTTGTGTTAACAGACAGAGTCAACATGAAGAGAATTAACTTACTAAATTAATTACTCCTGTAACCCATGTAATCCCCTGTAGGAGACGGATACCAGTGCCGTATGCAGCACACAGCACAAGAAGGATCAACTCGACGGTTTCCCCGTCCAAGGTAGCCATATTGGCCCAACACATACTGTCTGTATGCTGCTTTCCGATAGCCGGCAGAAGAATAGTCTGGACGCAGGTTTAATACGTCAGCACGATATCTAATGTTAAGTTGAAGAACATCTGGATCTAGGACCGTTGAACGGAAATTCTGCTGGGTACTGGTACAGTTAACAAGGCCACAACACACGTTCTCCCTGGCTGTTGGCATTTCTCTGCACCGCCCACACTTGCACCAATTTGGTGGAGATGGGTTGGGTGGCCCAGCAAATGGATGGTCTGGTTGTTCCAAGCTTGTTACAGGTAGCTCAGAAAATTCTTGTGCAAGTGGCAAGAGAGACCTATGTTGTAAGAGAAATTGTACCAGTAGGCCTTTTGTCTGCTCTCCAGTAAGAGAACTCACATATTCCTGCAATTAGAATGTTACAATTATTGCTCTTCTGTTGTAGCAGTCAACAGCATATAAATGGAATATCTATTGCCACATGACCAAGACCATGGCAGAAAGAACTAAATCTACACAGCAGTTCTTGTGAATAGACAAAAGCTTGGTCACCATAATGCACCACCACCACCACCACCACCATGCACATTATGATGTCATCACAGTCCATACCACAAATGCACATCCCAACTGCCTTCACTGCCACCTAGCACAATGCACACACTCACTGTCATCATCATCATCATCACCACCACCACCACAACACACAATTATACCAAAACACTAAACCTTTAGATAGTGTTTGTGTAGTTAAATTGTGTTCTTTATACTTTTAATAGTGCTTACAACATATGGAATAATTATAGAAAAATCATTGTAATATAGTTCATATTGAACAAAAGAAACGTACATCATGCAGATATCAATTCACCCTGACTTCATCTCCCGAATAGAAGCGCTCCCTCGGAGGAAGCTGACGATGGACAGCACTCGCAGATGACGGATCATTTGTGGCGTCAGCCTATATTTACAGGGGTTTTGGAGTTCCAATTTGTACACTCGTAACTACATCAACCTACCCTATTTGTGCAACACGTGCGGCTACAGTTACACAAAGGCGTGCAGTTGATCTTGTTTGCCTTGCAAACGCATCCACGACCACTTGACCGCGCTCTGGCACACTTGCTCTTCTTAGTGCAACCACAAATCACCTAGAACCACGCAATTTTACCGCACACCGAAGGGGGCCCTGTCGTAAAAACTGGACTCAACTGTAACTTCGCGTTCCATTTCTCGTTCACTGGATGAGTCTGAATCGCTGTTGCAAGTCACTTCCATCAGGGCAGCCATCGCTTCTTTGCGCAAATGTTAGCGCGCGTTTCTGAAATTTTGAGTTAACGCATATCTCCGAAATGTACCTTTAAATATCATGTAAAGTTTAACTTTAGCATTCAACTGCATCATGGACCTTGCGAGCAACACGTCACGCGCCCTTACTAATTGTCGACAGTAGCAAGGCTTCTACTGGTCTGTAGTCTGCAGTCTGCGTTTTGCAGCCACCGTCGCTGCAGCTACCGTCGCTGCAGCTACCGTCGCTGCATACACCGAACAGTTTTGACGTAGGAAAATGCAATGCTGCATTAGCGTTACAGAAGACAGTGGAGCATGCATGCAGTACTGTAAACAAGCGTCATTCATTGAGTGCGACATGTTGATATTCAATTCCTATATATTTATTTTATTTAATTAGGTATTTAGTTGTAAGCCAGCATCCGTACACGCCTCCACAATCATTATGGCTGTGGTAATTAGTTAATTAAGTCAAGATGCTATAATTTAGTTTTGTTTTGAGTATACATATTAGTTATTTAGTCGCCTATATTTTCAACCAGAATTTTTGGGCAATTAGCAACTGTTAGAAACACTTTCTGAAAAATGGTCTGCAAGTACAAAAGCAAATCGTCTGGAACGGTTCCTACGGCCCTGATATAAATTATATAGGTCTGGTCTCTGGTGAAAATTCACTCTACAGTAGAAAAAGTGGAACCAGCCGAACCAGTTCCTACGGCCTTAAGTCTCTGCCTAGATATAGAAGAAAGCATTATAGATATTTGAAGTAATTTTATTGGCAACATAGTGCACCACAACGCATAATAGAGCTATAGTTACCAAGATATTCAGTGAGTTCAAGATACACAATGTTGAGACGTTCACGCGTGCTGTTCATATCTAAGTATATAGAGACGTTCAACGTTACTACTTTTCTGCAACTTTGAATTTTATCAACGTAAACTTGATGTTTCCACTACCAACGCCACTGGAAAGCGTAACAGCCAATGTAATTGAAGGAGCCTTCACTTCTCTTTCAATTGGATAAGAATCCATTTGACGAAGAGGACCTCCTGCCACACCAGATTGC
>NC_085090.1:6447617-6460117 GCF_963422355.1 Corticium candelabrum
TGTATTCGCATGCGCGCATTAATTAGAAGGAAATCGTGGTAATACATGCACGCATGCGGAACCGACGTTGTTTAGAATCTCGAGCCGATAATGTCGCGCGCAATCGACAGTGAAACAGCTTCCGTGTTCAGTAGTGACGAAGCCCTAGATCTAGACCCAAGGTCAAGTGAAACTCCGCGTTCGCGTAATCTTTGACTTGTTCTATCATCAGCAATACTATAGGAGACACGATCGCGACAATGACGACATATCCACAATCTTCTTCACCACATTTCTCTAGCTTACAGTCAACCCTATACGGTGTATGTTGATAGCACAGCGATTTACCGTATCCTGTAGGAAGCCAGCTGCAGACGTCGTTTCCGTTGTAGATGTGTTCTACGACAACACGCTGCTGCTCCTTCAGCTCTACATTACACAGCTTAAGCTTGTCTAGAGCGTAGTGCAACACCATATCAAAACCAGAAGCTCTGTCTTCATCCACCATTTGCCAAATTGGATCTCATTGCGCGCGACATTATCGGCTCGAGATTCTAAACAACGTCGGTTCCGCATGCGTGCAACATTACCACGATTTCCTTCTAATTTATGCGCGCATGCGAATACAACGTGTACCAGGCCCTCTTCTCCGGGCGCGCAAGAGGGCCTGGGTACGAGGCTACACGCCCGCTAGCCTCGAATTTCCAGACCAGAGAGCGCGCGCTTACAAGCCCCAAGTATACGCGCACGCATGCGCACTAGCTACAAGGCTCTGCATGATTGCCATATATATATCAGTGGCGACGGAACTGGGGGGGCCGGGGGGGCACGTGCCCCCACAAAATGCTCTCCGTTATCCATGTCATCTTGGCTGGTCAAGCTATTTTGGTAAAATCTAAGTATGTTTTATGTTGCTTAGTATTCCTAGGCATAGAGTTAGCAGTGTTCTTGGATTTCTATGGCCTGACAAACCGTTGTGCCCCCCCACTCAGCAGAGGCTTCCTTCGCCTATGTATATATATATATATATATTATAAATCATGAAAGATATAGAAACATTAGGTACAGTACATGTAGTATACAACTACAGTACAGCGCAAATAATTAATCAATTAGACCGGCCATTACATCTAAAACATCCAGTATGTATAAACTAGAGATCAACAATATCACAACCATAACAAACTGTTAACAATAATTCTATATTTACCAAATGTCAGATATGCAAACTGGCTTAATTAATTGCCCATTAGGTTGGTCTCTTCCTTGCTGACTTGGCATGGACACCATTTTTTGTGTTCAACTTTGGTGAATCGCTTGCGCCTTGAAGTTCTGCATGTTCCAAGAGATGAGGGGCTTTCTCCATAACCAGCAAGAGAAGGTTGTCAATGTATGATTGTCTCTTGGCAAGTTCAGTTTCCTTCTGTTTCAACTGTTGTCGCAACTGAATGGCAACTTTCAGCAGTTCCTACGAGCAGGTTAAAACTTATCAGTGAGTGTGTGTGTGTGTGTGTGTGTGTGTGTGTGTGTGTGTGTGTGTGTGTGTGTGTGTGTCCATGTGTGTGTGTGTGTGTGTGTCCATGTGTGTGTGAGTGTTTGTTTGTTTGTTCATTTCTTTGTTTGTTTGTGTGTGTATGTGTGTGTGTGTGTGTGTGTGTGTGTGTGCGCACGTGCGCATGTGTGTGTGTGTGTGTGTCTGTCCATGTGTGTGCGCTTGTGTGAGTGTGCATGTGAATGTGCTTGTGTGTGTGAGTGTGTGTGTGTGTGTGTGTGTGTGTGTGTGTGTGTGTGTGTGTGTGTGTGTGTGTGCTTTGGTGAGACCTGTTTTGCTATATGGATGTGAGACTTGGCCCGTTACACAACCAAACTTGCTACACATAAATACTTTCCACATGCGGTGCATTCGATCGATTCTTGGTGTCTCAAGATGGAATAAAATCAAGAATTCAGACAATTTAGAACGAGCATGTGAAGACCCTGTTGCTATGACAATACAGAAACAACGATTGCAATGGCTAGGCATCTGCTGCGCATGAGTGACAAACGTCTCCAAAAACAACTACTTTGCAGCAGACTAGTAATGCAAGAAGACCAACACATGGGCCTAAACAGAGATGGATAGATGTTGTCACAAGAGACCTCAGATCATTACATATCAGTCTTCGTGATGCTGATGATCGTGCTGCTTGGAGAAGCGGTATTACGCTACGTTGCCAAACCCATAGTGGGTATGGTGGAATCAAGGTCAAGGTCAAGGTGTGTGTGTGTGCATGTGAGTGTGCGTGTGTGTGCACGTGTCTGTGTGTGTCCATAACATTATAAAGCTCACTCATAGCAGTTACCAAAACAAGCTCAACAGGCAGTTATTCCTCACCTGCCGGTTTAGTGACTCATATTCATCTGCAGTTTCTTCGCTAATCGAATGCTTCAATGACTGGTCGCCTCGCAGTTTTGATGCAGCAAAATTGAGTATAGAACCAGTCACTATAACACAAAAACAATCATATAGCATTATATAGCATTCACTACTTGTCATTCAAATGCCTGTATGTCTGCCTACCTGCATGAATTGAGTGCCGTCTCTTTCCCTTATCATTTTGAATTGCAGGTTTGGTTTCTTGCTGCGGTACTGTGCCGTTTGCTGCCGCTGGGTTGTCGGAAACTGTCTTTTCTGATTGTTCGTTATCACGAAATGAACTAGAACGAAGTAAGGTTCTGTTTGGTATAGGAGAACCACTAGAGCTTCTGCGTTTCCGTCCACTAAAAATGCCACTAGGTTGTTGTTTCTAGAATAGAAAAATTGGTAGTTATACTTGGTGCTATCTGGGCAGGGGCACACACACACACACACACACACACACACACACACACACACACACACACACACACACACACACACACACACACACACACACAGTACAACTTCTGTTGTGTTTTGTTTGTATGCATGTCCATCAGTCTGCCTATTTGTCTGTCTGTCTGTCTGTCTGTCTGTCTGTCTGTCTGTCTGTCTGTCTGTCAATACATATATTTTCAAAGAACAACACTATTACATTCTAGTCTGGCCCAAACTGCCAACACCACAATTTAACTACGTGCGAATGAACTGTCAACTGTAAAGATCTTAGAATGTCCCAGCCTTGCTAACTTTCTGCTAATGATGCTAGCATTACATCTTTGCAAAGCTACCAACATGCATCTACGCCAAAATGTCTTAAATCACGACTGTTCTTTCTTCCGCCTTCGTCTATAGACTGAAGTGACAGGCGGTGCAGGAATTGAGCTGCCTCTGAGCCCCAACATCCAAAGTGTTCGAACACTAATGAGATGCAGTTGGAGGGGAGGCCCCATACATCCCTTTCCCTAGCATATTTCTCTGATTTCTTGACCTCACGAGTAGCTGCGGCCACACTGTCTTCCTGAGCTGCTTGAGAGATCACATGTAGTGCCCATGGGTGGGCAACCGAGATGTCCAGCTCAATGTCTGTCTGTCTGTCTGTCTGTCTGTCTGTCTGTCTGTCTGTCTGTCTGTCTGTCTTGTCATCTTCAGAGGTACAAACTAACACTAAAGATAGCTGAATAAGCAGACAGGCAGATAAGCTAACAGACAAAACAACCACACAAGCACACAGTACAGAGAAACATACGAGCTACCAAACAACCATTCAGCACTCATACAGAAACAACAACCTGACAAAGAACACACACTGTGAAATACCTACCTCTTGTTGCCTTGGCGAACCTCCTGAATAAGAACCACTGTGCTCAAGCTGTGTCAATGATCCACTTGCCCTTGAAGGTGTCGACGCATTGTCATCATCAACGTTATCATCCTCACCCATTTCCTTCAGAATATCCTCAACTGAGATATTTATATTCGATGTGGTAGTCTGAGATGAGCCAAAACTATTAGAACGTGTCTTTAAATGAACACTCGACCGCACAGCACCCACAGCTTCCGTAACACTTCGTAACAGTTTCTTACTACTTTTTTTGTTCTCGGTCACGATATCGTTTTCCTTCGCTTTCGCAATGAAACCAACTTCCACCTCTAATTCTCCTCGTTCCTTCAACTTCACTTTCCCAGGCTTCGACATGAGTTTGTACCATTCACATCGTGGCGGATCGTAACGGTTGAACTTAGAGAGAGGAAGGTCGAGACGACCGAGGAATTCTTCAACCAAAGTGCTCTTGTGGTATGCATTTAGTACAATGACACCATCCATTCCGTACAATGTTCTAAGCACAGGAATAAGTGCTGTATGTTGTAGTTAAATAATAGGAATTTGAAAGATTAATCGGTTAGGTATGCACAATTGTCTTTGGTCAATTAAAAGACAGCTCTAGCATTAATGAATCAATTATGAAATTATGACCAGCAGCCTTACAACTTCTTGACTGCATGTCAAAGAAGTAGCAACCAACAACAAGACAGACCAATAGACAGACAGACAGACTGTGTGGCCCATTATGGGCTTTTGGACTCATTGTTAAATAACTACTTAGACTGTAATAGTGCTGATATATAAATATAAATATATATATATATATATATATATATATATATATATATATATATATATATATATATATCGACAGACAGACAGACAGATAGACAGACAGACAGACAGACAAACAAACAGACTGACAGACAGACGCGCACAGACCAACGGACAGACACACTGACTGACAGACAAACAGACAGAGATACAGACAGACAGACAGACAGACAGACAGACAGACCGACAGACAAACAGACAGACAGATAAACAGACAGACACACAGACACAGACAGACAAACAAAGACCAAAGCAGCCAACAGAACAAATAAATAAAGTGACAGACAGACAAAAAACAAATAAAAAGAGACAAACAAACATACAAACAGAGTCCACCTAGTGTGCTAACCATTCAAGTAAAACAAATAAAAACAGTTTATAAATGTAAACAACTAAACGGGAAGCTTAGAGAGTGGCATAACTATGAGGAAATTGCTTCAGCGGTTAATTAAAAAGTAGGCACAGCACTTGAAAATTGGGTAGTAGAAGAATTAAAGGCTATGTCACATAATGTGGTGGTCTATAGCTAGTTCTTTTGCATGTCCATAGACTTGAAGATCTATGACGAAAACATTCTTAGGCGATTTGATAGTACATGTACAGCCAATCATTGCAATAGACTGATGCGTTGTTTCTAGATTTGTTGCCGACATTAATTTCTAGAGCTCAGTTGGTCTGGTCACGTGATTACCCAAGGGTCAGTCAAGTTGATAGACCTTTATTTCAAAATTAATGTAAACTGTCAGGACAGTTGATTGATCAAACTACACGTAACTCAATACGTATGCGCAAGAACTCCCTCCCTCCTATATACACATATTATAAAATGTCAACATGTTACACAGCAGGCCCAATTTGTCTGCTTAAATACAATAATAACTCATCATCTGATTCTCCCACCTGCGGGCAGACATGAAGACAACGAAGCACTACCGTATTTATAAACGACTAACCATAATGACGTTAGCACACAGCAACAATGCCACGCATAACAAGGCTAACAAAGGCGTCAACGGCCAACTCACAGCTCACACTCCTCTCCCCATTCGGCATCCCTCTGCTCGCGAGCGACCGACGTCTGGAACTTCTCCTTCCCAAGCTGCATGGTGACGAACGCATTATTCGTTCCTACGCCACAAGAACGCACAACAAGCGATCAGAACGCAGCCAAAACAACCGCAAATTAATGAGCGCACGCCGCAGGAATTGTGGAAGGCGTGACCCCAAGTGTAACCCCGGGGGTCGATCAAAGCGGAGTGTCGATGCACCCAACCGGTAAAATTCGTTGCAGCGACTTAGATGCTCGCGTTCTCGCGCATTGACTGCGTGCATTACGCGCTGGTCTATTACCTCCTTTTCCCTTGCTGATCAGATTTCTTGCTCTGTGAACTGTTGGGGAGGGAGAGTGCACGTTAGATATGGTCGGTGTGGCCGCTTGGTGTGTTGCTTACCGGTTACTTGGACGTGCGTTGGAAACCAGCTCGACATACTGCGATGCTCTCACCGGCAAGGATGACAATCACTGGAACACCGCAAGGCATCTGGCTTGCTCACGTGAGGTAAGTTGTTACTTTCTCACGTGACAATGTGGAATACTTAATTTAATTAATAGAAAGCGACGTCCCGGATGTAGCTCTATTTTTGTAGGTAACCGTCGTTTACATGTACTGTACTTGCGAACACGAAAAACGACACTTGTAAATAGTGAAGTTACGTAGTTGTTAGCGCACGGTAATTAGTAGTCTCGCGTAGCCAGACCCTTTTCCGTTTCGTAAACGCGGCAATAAGGGTCTGGCTACGCAAGGCAACAAATTCTTTTAGCGCGCGTTGTAACTATCATGTAATTACTAAGTTATTTGATGTGTAAGAAAATATATTATTATTGTTATATTATTCTATTATACAATTTTAGAGTACAATAAATTATAAATAAAGTTATACATATTTATGTGTACATATATGTATATATAATATTATATATTATATAATGTATTTGTATATAATACAGATAACACAGATAACACATATCCACCCTAAGGACGGAAGCACAAAGAGTCTAAGTCGCAATATCGCGATAATTAGATAGATAGTCAACACACACACACACACACACACACACACACACACACACACACACACACACACACACACACACACACACACACACACACACACCATATATATATATATATATATATATATATATATATATATATATATATATATATATATGCAATGGTGTAACCTAAGATTTGCAATCAATAAATTATTATTTGTACATATACAGTACATACATTTATTTTCTATTACCACAATTATATTTTTATACGAAATTTCGTGTGTTCGCGTGATCACGTGAGTACCAAATGGTCACGTGCTGTTCAACCCCACAATGTCTCAACCCGACAAAGAGGTATTCCTCAGCTACGGCAGAGAGCCCGAAGTGACCAACTTCGCACGCAAACTGAGAGACGACCTGGAGTCGATGGGCTTCACGATCTGGTTCGATCAGACCGACATCCCAGCAGGCTCCGACTGGCACGGCGCAATAGGCACCGGACTCGACCGCTGCAAGGCCCTCATTGCTATTATAACACACAAATATGTTGGATCTCGATTCTGCACCAGCGAGCTGTACACGGCGAGTAGTGACGGTAAATTTGTGTTTCCGGTTTTCTATGAGCATCCCGACCTTTCGGCGTCAGAGAAGGCGCGAGGAGTTAAGTATGTCATTTCCGGTATCAACTGGACGATGTTTAGGCCTGGAATGGATGTGTATGATCAATCGTTGCAGAAGTTGGCGGACGGGATGTTTGCTAAAGGTGAGGGTGTGGACTCACGTGATGTGAATTTTTGTCGTGTGGTTTCCGGGTTTGTATATGTAAATATATGTAAATGAGGGTTGAGAAAACGGAGTGTGTTTGGTTGGTGTGATGGTCATATTTTGATAAAATTGGCTTAGAATATGTGGGATAGAAACAGACATGCAAATGAAGGGTTCGATGGGCAGATGGATGGACGTACCATACCTAGATACATACATGATGGTAGTGATGGTAGTCCACTGAAATCAGTGATGATACTGCTTTGCCAAAGCTTAATGGTCAGATGCTCTCCTGTGCGTGCTCGACCGGCACCAGATAAACAATGTTTGGCACATAATGGACATATAATCAAATTAGTAATACATGATGGACCTATAATTAATAGTAATAATGTATTGTATATCATACTTCTACAAAGTGCGGTTCCTAAAAAGGGCATGCCCACACAACACAATATACCAAGACACAGAAGTATTAACAAGATAAGAAAAAGTATTACACCCGATCTAATCCAGTCTTTCAACACTTTATGAAAGCATACCATGATATGCATCTGTGTAGCCTTGTCCCCAGACTCATGTGAGCTTGGCAGTGTCCAGTTCTCGTATGACACTTTCAGGTAATGTGTGTGACATATACACAGGCGTAGCCTCGCCCCCAGCCTGAATGTGTCATACGGGAATCAGAGATTGCCAAGCTTATATGAGTCTGGGGACAAACTACATCTGTGTATGTCACACATATTGCAACATGTGAGGGGATTGATGAATCTTTGAGTAACTGACGTTTGATTAATTGTTTTTCAACTCATTCAAAACATTGCAATGATCAAGGAATTGCATTGTTTTCTCCACAATGAACTACCAGCTGCCAAGGTTTCAAAGTGTTCAAAATCTAGCTCTTGGGTACTTTTTCCAATTGCTTTCAAGATATCTTTGTAGCGTATCTAATTAGGTCAACCTTGATGGCATTTCCTGGGCCTTTACCAAACTGTCCAAAGAAGAGTTGTTTAGGAATTAGTTCTTGTACACGTACTATAAAGCTCAGACATGTATGTAACTTTGTTACATAAATTATGGACTATGATTATGGACCTTAATTAATTAATTAATTAAAAGAATTAATTCTTGTACACAGACTTTCTTAATCAATAAATTATTGATTTACAGGTCTGGGAAGTTGCCAAGCACAAGACTTTACACCAACAGGAGAAAGAAGGACCAGCTCGAGCTCTCAGCACGCATTGCCAGCCGTTAGTCACTCAGAATTGCCTCCGCCATACTCATGTATAGACCTTAACCAACAGTTGCTTTACAATCATTCTTGTGGTGACCAGCAACTTCCATTTGGCTGTGGAATGTCTTCGACATCTTCTCAACACTTTCCTGTACTTGGTCCAGGAGGCTATCCTACTTCAATGCAGATGCCATTGCCGGATTTGTATACTAATGTGGCACCTGAAATGTATCCTTCTGCACCTCCAGTGGTGAGTTCTTTGCCGTTAATGACTGGATGCCATTTAACTTCTCATCAAGAGGACACTTTCTATGAGCAAGGTAGTATATTTGTCTGTGCATCAGTTGGCCTGTTTGTCTCTGTCCATCTGTTGTTGTTGCCCTCTGTTCACCTGTTTGTCTGTCTGTCTGTCATATATTTCAAACATCAAACTATAATACATATCAGCAAAAGGCAAAAAAGTAAAGTTTGCAAGCTACATGAAAATACATACATGTGTTACAGTGTACACATAGCAGCTAAAAAATTATGCTACTACACATACCCAGCTTTCAGCCAAGTAATGGCTGAAAAACTGGCTGCTGCTAGAGTCCAGTTTAAATTCTCTGGTTGCACAGAGTGCTGACGCTTTCTTCTGATGATGCTGGCATTATATCTTTGCAGTTGGATTGCAAATCTTTTCCTTCAAAAATCAAAGAATTCTGGAGGATTGGGTTGACCAAATTCATCTGACGACTGCTCTGCCAACTTTTGAAGGAAGTACCATGCCTCTTCGCCTCATTTAACGTAGTGCTCCAAGACCAAAGAAATCAGGGAAACAGACGTGCCACCAGGAAGTCTCTCTTTATTGTATCTGAAGTGCTTTCTCTCTTCTCGCCGCTTGGCTGCTGTTCCACCTGTCTGGCTGTCTGTCTGTCTGTCTGTCTGTCAGTCTGTCTGTCTGTCAATACATATATTTTCTTATACAAGACATTATTACTGTGTACGCTAAAAATCAGCAAGTTCTAAGAGAACTAGGACCCAAGGGTTCCTAAGTACGACTAAGAGTCAAACAGTTGACAATAAGCTAACAGTATTACTAATGGCACCAACTGAGTCACCACTATACTAGCTGCACTCTGCTCATCTTCTGCAGTAACACTCTTGCATTGCACTGCTGCATCACAATTGAGAATAGCGTCCTCCAGTAGTTCTTGAACTCGTCCTGTCTGCAATGAGTTGTCCATGTTGCTGTTGATGAGAGCTGGTTAAGATATTTTTGGGCCTCTTGCCCCCACTTACCAAAGTGCTCCATCACCAGAGGAATGAAAGTCAGTGTAGTTCCACAAGGACGTACCTTTTTGGCATATTTGTCATTTTCAGCATTTCTCTTCGAGTTGCTGCTGTACCATCTTCTAGGGCTACCTTTGGAAGAGCGTCAAGTGCCCATGGATGTGCCAAAGAGATGTCTAACTCCACTTCTTTACCGGAGTTAGGATCCACTACATATATGTTAGGTGTGCTGTCATAATCCAGAAAACGGTGTTTTGGTTCAATCTTGTGATCAACATGCAGCTGGCTGAGTACTCAGACCATGTTCAAGCTTTGTGTTGTGAGTCCAGACAGGCAGTCTGTCTGTCTATCTGTCTGTCTGATCTGTCTGTTTGTCTGTGAAGTTAGCGATTGTTATTGGTAGAGTAAGAGTTCAAATATAACAATCTGTCTACCTGTCAAAATCTACTTATTTGTACATTAATCCTAGTATATCTCTTTCAGTCTGTTGGTCTGTCTGTCTGTCTGTCTGTCTGTTTGTCTGTTTGTCTCAATACATATATTTTCCATTTAAATCAAATGTTTACATCAGGAGCAACCTAACACTAACACAACAACACCATTACGGTCCTGAATCATATAATTTTCTCTGTTTGTCTGTCTGTCTGTTTGTCTGTCTGTTTGTCTATGTGTTTGTCTGTCCGTCTATATGTACATTAATCTTAGTACGTAAATCTGTTTGTCTGTTTGTCTCATGTCTGTCAGTTTGTCTGTCAGTTTGTTTGTCTGTCTGTTTTGTGTATCTGAAGTCTGTACGCACTATTTATGTGTACTGCAACCATCATAGTACTTGTCATCAACATACTTCGTTGACAGTCTCCAGAAAACGTTTGCACAACATTTTTTTGTTTTGTAGTGAGCAAATTGGATTTGTTCAAAGACACTGATCTTGAGCCGCAAGCAAATTCATTCAAAGTTGGAATGAAGCTGGAAGCTCGAGACCGAAAGAATCCGTCGATGGTGTGTGTAGCAACTGTGACACGAGTACAGGACAAGTGCTTGCTGATTCACTTCGATGGGTGGACAGAGAAATATGACTATTGGTGTGAGCATACAAGCCAAGATATTCATCCCATCGGATGGTGCAAACGTCACACGTACAATTTGCAATCTCCAAAAAGTTGTTTGTTTGCAATTATGTATTTTATTGATATTAATTGTTGAGATTGTTTGTGGGTGTGTAGACATGCCTTCGTCAGTTTTCGACTGGGCATCATATCTTCGTGATTGTAAGGCTCATGCTGCTTCAGAAACATTGTTTGTGCAGGTAATTGCTACGTTTTTGTGGTTTTACATGGAAGTATTGTGTTAGGCTTGGGCACATATTGTCTGTCTATTTGTGTTTTGTGTCGCTGTGTTATCTATTTGTCTGTCTGCCTACTTGTGTGTGTGTGTGTGTGTGTGTGTGTGTGTGTGTGTGTGTGTGTGTGTGTGTGTGTGTGTGTGTGCATGCGTGTGTGTGGTGCGTGCGTGCGTGCGTGCGTACATGTGTGCATGCGCGCGCGCGCGCGCGTGTGTGTGTGTGTGTGTGTGTGTGTGTGTGTGCAAGTAATGGCTGAAAAACTGGGTGCTGCTAGAGTCCAGTTTAAATTCTTCAGTTGCACAGAGTGCTGACGCTTTCTTCTGATGACGCTGGCATTACATCTTTGCAGTTGAATTGCAAATCTTTTCCTCCAAAAATCTAAGACTTCTGGAGGATTGGGTCGACCAAATTCATCTGACGACTGCTCTGCCAACTTTTGAAGGAACTTCCATGCCTCTTTGCCCTGTCTTCTGTAGTGCTCCAAGACCAAAGGAATCAGGGAAACAGACGTGCCACCAGGAAGTTTCTCTTTCTTGTATCTGAAGTGCTTTCTCTCTTCTTGCCCCTTGGCTGCTGCTCCATCAATCTCAGCTGACTTGGGAAAGGTATCTGAGCTCCAAGGGTGAGCTAGTGCAATAACTAATTTGACATTAACCCTGAAGCTGAGTCAAACACCACTAGATGGGTCTATGCAATCAGAGCTAGAATGAAGATGTCTTGGTTCTCACTTGAAGTGTGCATGTACGTCTTGAAGGCAATCTCCCCAAGTACGAGCAATGGTGTCATGGGACCAAATTGGCCATGGGACCAAATTGGCCCTCCGCCTGTTTTGCAGGTCAATAGGTGATATCCACTCTTGTCCAGCAGAGCACCACTGTTACATGATCCAGACCAATCAGACAGAGGAATGGGCATCCCCAGATGAAGAAGAGTCACCATACGAAAATCGTAAGTAGAGAGTGCGAACTCTTGATCTGTTGGTAAGGCAGACAACTAGGCATCTGTGCTCTTGCCCTGGACAGATGTCAGTCGTGCAGCGTCACGTGCTGTAGCAGCACTAGACTAAAGATTCTCTGAGTTGACTCGAGCTTGGTGTTTGGAAAGCTGAAACTACAACTTACCAACACCTGACAAACAATTGCTGAAAGACATGTCATCCGGGAGACATTCAGACAAAACCCTTCCAATTGGACCGTCTGATGATTTGATCGTCTATCTGTCTGTCTGTCTGTCTGTCTGTGTGTTTGTCTGTTTGTCAATACATATATTTTCATAAATGAACTATAG
>NC_085090.1:6465117-6562617 GCF_963422355.1 Corticium candelabrum
ATAGTATCCATACATTGAACAAACTCTTGACGACTTAGATGCATGGAGTAGCTGTGGATGTCGTGTGACTATCAGATTTAATTAAATATTATAATTAACAATTTGATAGGAATACTAGTCCGTCAGTCATCCGAATAATTGTGAAATCGACACAATTGTTTACTATTGGGCATGCGCAGATGTCACTAGTTGTGCAAAATTGATTGTTTCTGTTAGATACAGTGACAACTGTCATTATGTGTAGGCAGCACATGCGAAGTTGCAAACTAAATCCAATTAAGTATTAATTTAATTAATTAAAGTTCCAATTTCCTGACATTAAGCATGCTGTTATCCCGGATAATATCCCGGATAATGCTAATTTGCAAGTCAGTCTGAATTCGAAGTAGCTGTTGTTTCTTCTGCACGTTCGTCAACTGCCTCATTTAGCGTTTCTGTAGTCTCCAATTTGCACTCCACGTCTGTTTTGGGCCGCAACTCGTCCGTCAACGATTCATTGGCAATTACCGTTGCCATGGCGTCTTTCGAATCTGCCGCCACATCACAAGCGCATGCGCAGGCATTGTCGGGCTCTTTGCTCTGTTTCTCCTCTTCCATTTCTTCGGACTGTTGGGGCGTTGGTAAGTCTGTTGGAGGCTCTACTAGTTTGGGTGTTGTTGGATCGAAGTAGTTCATAGCTTCTGAGAGGAATTCTTCTAGAAGTTCGACGATGGATGTGAAGGAGGGACGAGACTCTGGATAGACGTCCCAGCATTGGGACATTATTTCGTAGCTAGGCGAGATAGACATGTTAATCGTGTCTTTGTCATTCTACGTTTTGGTTTGGTTTGAAGGTGTTGTGTTTTGTTAGTTGTCGGTCTGTTTGTCTGTCTGTCTCTCTGTCTGTCTATGTGTCTGTCTGTCAATTTGTCTGTCTGTCTGTGTGTCTGTCTGTCTATGTGTCTGTCTGTCTGTCTATGTGTCTGTCTGTCAATTTGTCTGTCTGTCTGTGTGTCTGTCTGTCTATGTGTCTGTCTGTCTGTCTATGTGTCTGTCTGTCTGTCTGTCTGTCTGTTTGTCTGTTTGTCTCAATATATATTTTCATAAATTGAACTAATACATGGGACTAAACTAACGGAAATATCTGTCGTTGTCTGTCAGTCTGTTTGTTTGTCTGTTTATGTGTCTGTCTGTGTCTGCATTGTCTGTCTGTCTGTCTTTCTGTTTATGTGTTTGTCTCTCTGTTTGTTTGCGCTGTCTTTCTGTTTGTCTGTCTGTGTGTCTGTCTGTGTATGTGTCTGTCTGTTTGTCTGTTTGTCTCAATATATATTTTCATAAATTTAACTAATACATGGGACTAAGCTAACGGAAACATCTGTCGTCTGTCTGTCTGTTTGTTTGTCTGTTTATGTGTCTGTCTGTTTGTCTGCATTGTCTGTGTGTCTGTCTTTCTGTTTATGTGTTTGTCTGTCTGTCTGTTTGTTTGCGCTGTCTTTCTGTTTGTCTGTCTGTCTGTCTGTGTGTCTGTCTGTTTGCCTCAATAGATATTTTCATAAATTGAACTAATACACGAGAGTAAGTTGACGGAAAATCTGTTTGTTTGTCTGTCTGTCTGTTTATGTGTTTGCCTGTCTGTCTGTTTGTTTGTCTGTTTATTTGTCTGTCTGTCTGTCTATCTGTCTGTCTGTCTGTCTGTCTGTCTGTCTGTCTGTCTGTCAATACATATATTTCTTATACAAGACATTATTACAATCTACGCTAAAAATCAGCAAGTTTTATCTGTCTGTCTGTCTGTCTGTCATATGTTTGTCTGTCTGTCAGTCTATCTGTCTGTCTGTCTGTATCTCTGTCTATCTGTCTGTCTCTCTATCTGTCTGTCTGTCTGTCTGTCATATGTTTGTCTGTCTGTCAGTCTATCTGTCTGTCTGTCTGTCTGTCTGTCTGTCTATCTGTCTGTCTGTCTGTTTGTTTGTCTGTTTGTTAATTTAGGTAACTGCCAGCCTGCCTTCTGCTTGCTTGTTCGTTTTGTCCATTTTTCTGTCTGTTATTCCGCCTCTTTGTCTGTTTGTCTACAGCATCTGAAATTGATCAATCGGCTTCTTGGTTTCTCAATTAGTTGTTTAGTTGGACTTTTTTGTCAGATAGCTGTCCATATCAAACAGAGGCAATGAACACACACACACACACACACACACACACACACACACACACACACACACACACACACACACACACACACACACACACACACACACACACACACATACAGACACACACACTAAAATGAGGGACATAAGGATAGTAGTTTAATTGTTGTAGTAATTTTCTTTCCTTACATCTCCTCTGGACAGTTCTCTGGCCTCTCCAATCGTTGCCCACTTCTCAGCAATGCAATCACATCTTGATTTTGTCTTCCAGGATAAGGCACTTGAGCTAGTGTCATCACCTCCCATAGTGTCACTCCATACGACCACTGCACAGAACCACTACCAGCCTGATTAACCATTTTCCCCATCATTATTTGTCTCACCACATCCGTTTTCACATCAAACGTCATGTAAACAAGACTTTCCAGAGCCATCCAACGTATCGGGAGTTCACCTCCTTGTCCCATTCGGTAGTACTCCTTGCCTTCTACCGTGGTTCGAGCCAAGCCGAAGTCAGCTACTTTGATCTCTTGATTCCAGTTGATCCTACGAGGAAGCAATGCAGTAAGCAATTTTGTGTTGGAATTTTTCGATTGAGAGTTTGAGTATTCTGTGTGTTAAATTTGCAGGCTCAAAATAGGTGATCATTTCGGATAGTGAAATTGCTGTTTGCAGCAGGTAGGTTTGTTTGCTTTGTGTGCAGTCTGGTAATTGGGAAGTATGTTGTTGTGCGGTGTGTGCTGTTGTGTTTCATTTGCATGTAAGTGTGAATGTGTATGTACATGCACATGAATTGTGTGTGTGTGTGTGTGTGTGTGTGTGTGTGTGTGTGTGTGTGTGTGTGTGTGTGTGTGTGTGTGTGTGTGTGTGTCTGTGGGTGTCTGTGTGTGTGTCTGTGTGTCTGTGTGTCTGTGTGTCTGTGTGTGTGCTGTGTCCCATTTTAATGTAAGAGTGAATGTGTATGTACATGCACATGAATTGTGCATGTGTTTGTGTGTGTGTGTGTGTGTGTGTGTGTGTGTGTGTGTGTGTGTGTGTGTGTGTGTGTGTGCATGCATGTGTGTGTAACAACCTTACAACAACAAAACAAAACAAAATGTTTCATCAATCTTACATGCAATTTCTGGCTGCGAGATCTCGATGTATTATCCCCTTTGCAGATATATACTCCATCCCTCTTGCTATCTGATGTCCAAATTTGACTAACTGCACCAGATCAATAGGCTCCTAAATATCCACAGTTACTTTCTGAATCACCAAGAGATACCCAAACAACAACCTTTGAAGGGTTGTCAGGTACTTCAGTACGTCGATTTGGTCTTCTTTTTCTTAAGAAGGTTTTTAGGTCTCCAAGGTCCATGAACGGCAGTACAATGTATGGCGAGACATGCCTCTCATTGGTGGGATCATCAGACCAGCATATGCCGATTAACTCCATGACATTGGGATGATTGAGATTTTTCATCTGGAGTCCTTCTTTGATAAAACTATTGACCTCCGATTGACTCAGTCGACCTGCAGTGATAGATGAATCTGTGTTTTGTCATTAGCTTTATAGGGACTTGTTATGGCATACTTTGTATTGACTTGATTGCAACTGGCACTGTCCCATCGAGTTTGCCCTGCAGCACCTCTCCAAAATTTCCTATCATGTATGTACATTGACTCGTGTTTTCTTGTTTGTCTGTCGGTCTGTCTGCCTTTTGTCTTACCGATCTTGTCTTGTTTGACTGGCTGTCAGTGTGTTTGTCTGGCTGATTGCTTGCCTATCAGTCTGGTTGTCTAGCTGTTTACCCTTCTACTGACGTACGTGCCTGTCTCTTGTGTCGCTGTTATGTCTCTTCTTTCTCACATTAATTTTGAACATAGAGACTCTGACGCGCTCATAAAATTGAAATTAGAAATTTGTCTCACACTGCACTATTGTTTGAATGGACTGCCAACAGTTTGTCATGTTGCCAGATGGTAACTAACTTTTCACTGCATCATTGCATGCATGATTTATGTATTATTGTTCAATACAATTCACCAACTACAAGAATTGTGTTAAACTGTATGTTGAGTTGGTGTACAGTTTGTTGCAGAACAGTCAGGATCTGCAGTAACTGAATGTATCTCTGCGTCATTTACTGATGCATTAGCTTGTTGTTTAACAACAAACCCCCGAGCCTGGTACAAGGCTAACAAAAACATACCACTTGTATTGCACAATGTATTGTTGCTTATTTATGGAAAGGAACACTTGAGTGTCTTGTTTGTATATGCAGAACTCTATGGCTTGTTGTAGTCACAGGTCTATCTATGATATAAACACACAATCAGTCAACTATCTTGTACACACCTTTTCCAATCTCTTTTCCCACATCCAGGCGGTTTGGATCTATGACCACGTCGTGCATCTCTTTGATGACGTCATCTTCTAAGAAGATTTGCAGAGACAGAAAAGCAGAATTCTGCATCAGATTACTGATGTAATGATGTGACTGGATACGTGGAAGGTCACGACGAACTACAAGAAATCGACAATTAGAACAGAAAGTGGGTATGGCTACACACACACACACACACACACACACACACACACACACACACACACACACACACACACACACACACACACCAGTCTACAGTTGAATCTATTGTTATAGCAATAACAACAATGGTAAAACTGGCATATGCATGTTTCCGTTTTCAGAACAACAAAAGTGGTTGAGAATTTATAGTAAGGTGTCGTCAGGGTTTGACCTTGATGTAGATGAATTATGATAAATACTTACAACTGATGACATACCTGAAATGGAGGTTGGAATTCCATTTTCATCAAGATATCTTTTTTTCAAAACACTGGACATGGTTGTTGTTACCGAAATTGCCAGAGTGACGATAGCAGGATAAACAGCTGTGACAACGAGAAATGCGGAATGCACAAGACAGTTTGATGTCCACAATAGGATTGACACAGCGACTGCTTGGAATATGAAGCATGTTGTTGCTACTGCCACGACGACTTGAGGCTTTGAGTTGAACATCAGTTGATGTTGTCCACAGTATGCAATCAACAGAGTGACAACACTAAAGACATTGATGGCTACGTTATACCAATAGGCAACGACGACCATGATATGTTGTCTTGCTTCTAAGCAATGATCTGCATTTGTTTGATACAGAGTATCCTTGATGTTAAAATTAAAGAATGCGAGACCAGACAAAGTCATTTGGATAGAAACGATGAGAACATAGACACTCAATCTGGCTGTAAATTGGTTCAAAGTGCTTCCACTTTGAGAGAGCAGCTTGACAAGCAATGCTGCATAACACACGCAACCAAATGTGTTGATGAGAAAGTCTAGTATCAAATTGTCGCACTCTAGTGATGGCAGGGCATTGGATACGATCAGTATTGCAATGAGAATGACTACAATGGAATCGATGATGAGTAATACACCCCCTAGTGAGAGAGCAGAATGTCTCACAGTTGGCCATCCTTTCCGTACAACGAAGAAGATACCAAATAGAACATGGAATACGGCAATGCCTATAGGGACAGCAACGAGTCCAATCACTTTTGTGTGAGAACACTTCAGGGATGAGTTGGTGGTCGTTGGTGGTTGTGCTTGATTTGGTTGTATCGAACTTACTTCTAGATCAATTTCTTGAGATAAAGTGAAAGATGGCATTTCTGTTGGATCGACAGTGTTTGGGATCAGACATGTTACTGATGTCTCAGAATTCCAACTGTGAGTTGTGTCATCAAATTCAAGAGTTCGGTTTCCATTGTTGATTTCCCATTTGCCCAGTAGCACGTATTGATTTTGTTCTGTTTGGTTGCCTGTTGTATTCAGCAGCAAGAATTCGTAGACCCAGCGACTTGGTTGGAGCCATCCCATTGGTGGAGCAGATGGATGAATGAGGCTAATGATATTGCCTGTCCATGACGTGATTTTAGTAACAGGGTGGTTGCTACCTTCTTGGATACTTTTCTGATTGTTGTAATACACTGACTGTCCCGTATTTGCTTTTGTGAAGTTGTCAAGATATGCAGTGATCGTGTAGATGGAATCAATGACAAGAGGAGCGACGACGTGTCGAACTATTGGACGAGTGATTGGTTCAAGGAAGTCTTCGCTGTTGCAGGTTTTCTCACTTATGCTGCAGTTGAATTTATTCTCCCAGTAATCTCGTAGAAAAGCGTTCTTTTGTAGACTTTTCGAATTCCATCTCAGCGATGCCATGTGATTCTGGAAGGCGTCTATTCCTTCAATCTGAGAACGGATTGAAACAACTTTCTCTACTTCTTGTTTGACATCAAGTATCATTTGAAACAACTCATCAGGGTCATCTACCATGCCCCAAAACTCTCCCAACAGAAAAGAGAAGGAATGTCTAGCTGAAACAGGTAAACGAAAGAAACTTTGGATGAATCGATTTGCATGTAGCATTGAAGACAAGAGAACAACAGCCTGTGGAGCAGTTTGGCTGACAGTATAAATGTCTAAGAAGTCTAATCCTTGTCCTCGAATTGGATCATTCACTCGACCCGATCCACTAATTGACTTTGACGAGGCTTGTTGGTCTAATATCTCATAGTAAGTAACATTTGGTTGACATGTAGAGCTTTGGTTTATTACATAATTAGCAAATTCCTGACGAGATCTTCTGCCACAGTTGTCACCACTCGTCACTAGTAATACTTGCTGCCAACCAACATGGTTTAGAATGTCAACAGCTGCTTGTGCCTGTAGCACACACGACTCCTGCTGATATACAAGCATGTCATTAATGTTGTCATGAGCATGGATGCCTTCATAAATGAATGGAATGTCAACAAATGGAAAGGCAGCTCGACCAGTTGAACTGCCTGGGTTATGCATCACAATATGTTCATAGACATCTACAATGTCATGCTCGCTGTAAGGTTCTGGACCCTCATAGTAGAAAGGACCTAAGATGGTGCCTATGACATCATTGTTTTCAACAAGAGCTTGAGCTTGGTTTTCAACACAATGACTCTCTGAGAATCCACACGTGTCCCACATGGCGTAGTGCAGGGTGGCGTTTGTGAGGATGTCAGACCTGGAGTTGATCATGTCTACTGCTAGAATAAGAGCCTCTGCTTGCTCGACAGCAAATCGATGAAATCGAGGTTTCAACAGTGGGTTGGTGGCTGTGCACTCAGTTTGACCAGTTAATTGGTTGACATCTTGCTGGTGGATAGAGAATAAGCCACCAACTGTGAATACCTTGTCATCATTATTCATTCCACTTTGAGACGCTGTTGTAGAACTAGGACAATGATCAGGAACATTGAAAGCTTGCTCGACCAGCAAGACATGCCAAAGTAAGACACACTGTCTTGCCAATCTTCTCAAACTCATCATCTCATCGAGACAACATCTGAAGCAAAGCAGACCACAAGTGCACATAGAAAGAGGAAGTACGCGTTGAAAGACATGCAAAGAATCCAACTAGCAGGAAGACCAAACAGTCTAGCAGCAGATAGAACTGGATATATGAAAACAGAGAGCCTGACATTGATTTGCAATGCAACACAGACGTAGAAAGACGTGAAGTAAGACATACAACCTTTTGAGCGAGCCCTAGTGGGCACTCAATAATCAAATAAATTTCTGACCTTTTTCAAATGGTTGTAGGGTTAATTAATGGGCGGAAATTTCCTGTGTGCTGAAGGCAGGCTGTAGGCTCACCCAGGCCAAGAATCCTTTTAGCTATGTCGTGGACGAGCTGTCAGCCGCAAAACTGGATCAGTGATGTTGCCAATTTGCATGTTCTCATCAATTGTTTGGATGTGATATCATGTGTCATCGGTGAGGGATGGCGGTGTCTGGTACAGATGGACTGTAGTCATGTGGTTATCTCGGGTTCCACGTCATATCTGTGTCTGTAAACTACGCCATTGCGGTGATGATTGTCATTGTAAAGTACGCCATGTTCTCGACAGCCACACGCAGTTTGACTGTTTTGAAGGAGAAACGTATAATGGCGAAGATTGTTCACGCAGACAAACTAAAAAGGCATTTGTGCTACCAAAGTACTTAGTAGCTCCGTTGTGTATGAAATCACACCATTTGAATTAATTAAGCTAACGTTGTGCACAAGTTAAGGGAAAGTGTTTGCGCATGCGTGACATAAAGTCTTAATTAAGTTAATTAACTAGAAAATCTTGTGAAATATACGTCTAGAGACCCTACAGAAGGTACCGAAATTTTTCTAGAAAATAGCAGGCTTGTCTGAAAAAAGGTTCAATAACAGAAAAACTGAAGAGGTGTGCCTGATTATAATTACATTTATAGAAGGTCTGAACTGCAGTTTCATTAACAAGATTGCGAATGCCAAAAATGTGTGTATTTGCTAGATAATGATAGTGAAATAATAATATAGGAATACTATACAATTCCAGAAATCTGATCAGTTACACCATAACTTATAGATAACAGGACAGGAAGAGGGTACAGTGTATGTCTATTTTTATCCTCTGACCTGATTTCAACAGTACATTCATGATTGTACCTTTTTGCACGGTAGTGGTACACAGTGCGGATCCAAGCGGGGCAATGGAGTCTTTTATCTCGATTTTAGTTCTAAGAAATCCGACTTGATTTGATATCCTCTAGAGTCCCAACAGGAGTCTAGATTACAGACCTGTTATCATGATCAACGCATGAGGATCTACATCTGTTATTATCTTGCTAATTGTTCGCAAAGTTACCCTTCTGGACTATGACGTCATTGTACGCCCCTGCTAATTAAGCGGCGGAGAGAAGGATGTTGCTTCAAAATCCGCTTTTTGACCCCGATAAAATTGCTTCTGGTTTCTTCCTACCACTAGTAACGAAGTGCGCACGCGCGCATACACACACAGACACCCCTAAAATTTAGGTAGTAGTTTTTATACCAAATTGTGGGTTTAAAATGCCTTGAATAAGTTCAATTATTTCAGGTCTTTCTGAACCCAGTGTTCCATAAGCTGGGCGCCTATATATGATTGAGAAGTCTACTGTACTTCCTTGTAACGAATTGTTTTGAGGAAGGTTGTTTGGCATTTCTAGTCGTTGTCTTTGATCTTCAATTCTACGGGATATTCATATGCTGTTGCCAGATTTCTTTAGATTGGTTATTTTAATTATGCCATTTAGACAATCCAAACATTGGTCTGATACATTTTAAGTGAAATTTGTCTAGTTAGCTTTTGAAAGTTACTTGCATGAGTCACAGCCAAATCGTAATTACAGCCATGCATACAATAGTACTGGCAGAACAATAATAGTTTAGAAAACTTTCAGTTTGATAGATCTAGAGAAATTTCTATTGGTGAACAATCGTTCCGCCAACAATTAACTGAATGCTGTCCTGGCTTTGCAATGTTTTCAATTTCCTCACAACATCCTCCAGACTTGTGAACGACACTTTCAGATAACAAAATTCATCAACACCACACACACACACACACACACACACACACACACACACACACACACACACACACACACACCACACACACACACACACACACACACACAATCACACACACACAGAGACAAAGATACACACACACACACACACACACACACACACACACACACACACACACACACACACACACACACACACACACACACACACACACACACACACACACAACACACACACACACACACACACACCGCTAGCGTTTCGTGTAATCCTACTAATGGCTTATTTCAGCTTGTAGAAAACTGTTGGTCTAGACTCTAACATATTAATTAACTAAGTTAACCTAAAAAGACTCCCATGTCTCACGTAAATTCTAGAATTGTAAATCTGCCACTGAAGCCACAGTACAAGAACAGGAGGCGTTCCAGTCACAATTACAGTTAGTTCTGTTGTTCCTAGTGAGTGTACAGTACATACACGCACAAAAAGTGTAAAACACGTGGACGGGGTCAGCTACAATAGTAGTCGATTCCTGACGTCACGTTAACCACGTCCTGGGAAAATCTGGGAACGGAAGACAATCTGTTCTCTAATTAGCGTCATCTAGACGATTTCACCGCAAATCAGTCTGGCTTCAATAATTGCTTTGCATGTTCGTAACCAGGCTACCGCATTCGGGATAGAGAGCAACCAACTATTGCATTTCAGCGTAATTACCGGCAAAGGTTAGTGGTGACGTAAACATTTAGTTAGATCAACTTGCTTACGTTTTAACAACGCTTACGTGCTCACTAAAACAGCAAACAATAGATGCAATTTTTGTTCCATTGTGATCAATATCTAATTAGCATGATCGATGACTGTAGAAGTAGGGCAAGTGTGCCTACAACGCCACACCTAAAACACTACACCCGGATCTAAATAAAAATAGCCAATGTGTATACAAAGTGTCGATTGCCTGCTCTCGACCGCTCACGTTGTGATCATGCGTGTCGTAATGCACGGTTCTCAGCTAGACAACGACAGCCGCTTCTTAATTAATGTGTGGGCGTTCACACCGACCAGCTGCACGTGACTGCGTCACTTCCCGAAACGCGCTTTGCCGTATTCATCTCTGCTCTCTGCTCTCTGGCCTACGCGTCTTACGTCAACAGCCGGCGAGAAACTTCCGCAGTACTTGTCCGGAATGTTCTGATCTTTTTCCTGGCCAAATATCGACAACCGCGACTGCCACTTTGTATTGGGTTTGGTCAGAGCGCGCCTCTGTACATTGATTAGCTTTTCTACCCACTTCCTGGGTTCTCGCTTACGTTGCCTAGCCTGGCACTTAGCGTCGCCGCCCGCTGTTAATCACACTTTGACGTGTAGAGCGATGAGAGACGAACGCATAGTGTTGGTCTTCTTCATCTTGCTTGTCGGTGTGCCTCAACACCGTGCTGTTGGACCTGACGGTTGCCCGTACCTCGATAGTGTCATCACTGATGGCATGAACTCTACTCGATATACGATTGGTGGACTGTTCTCTATTCATCAGAGGACGCAAGGACACGATGCGAGAATTTATTGCACACTCAAGAGCGACTTTCACGACCGTGCTTTACACCGGGAGGGTGTCGAATTGACTGAAGCGTTAGGACTCGCTGTAGACGCCATCAACGCTGATGATACGCTCCTCGGCAATGCTACACTTGGCTTTGCCATACGTGATACGTGCGGATTGCTGGATGGGACGGACTGCGTGAACGACGTGGCCAAGGAGTTGGTGCAAGAGCATGACGTCACAGCAACTGTAGTTGGTCCTTTCCACAGTGATGGTTCGGACAACGTTGATATTATCAGAGTTGAAAATGTCTTTCGGCAGTTGTTCAAGTTAGATCCTCAATCTAGAGAACCAGAAGGAAGAGGTATTTTTCCTGTTTTGGATATTCCGGAGTTGCCAGACATAGAGCCTGATGATTTCAGAGAATCAGTGCGTTATGTTGGCCACACGTGTGACCTTCAGGCCAGAGCTGCCATTGATTTTCTTGAGCATGCTGGATGGCAAGACATTGTTGTAATTACGAGCTCTGACAACTGTGGACAAAACATCAGTGTGGAATTTTACAAACTTGTTCAAGAACGAAAATGCAAGTTCAAAACTCGATTTTATGAGGAAAAATCGTCAAAGGCTGGCACGAGGACTCATGTGACGGGTACCTTTGACCCTACAGACATATCAACTTTTTCTACTCACACCGTTTTCCAGACTTTAGAGAAAGAGGGCTACCCAGATGCATTTGTTGTCTTCTCATCAATTTCATTTGGATATTCATTATTGGGACCGGAGGGATTGTATAAAACGTTTTATATCGATGCAAGCTTGAGAAGAAGAAGTGCTTTTCTGTTGGGAGATTTTTGGGGTGAACCAAGACATGCAGACGATCTATATGAAACAATAAACAACTTGGTTAATGACACAAAACAAGTTGTGAGTCTACGTACCCATCTCAGCGGATACGACAAATTTCAAGATCACATGGCTGGTTTGCGATTATCATCAAGACAGATGAAACGTAACACATACTTGGAAGAGTACTGGCAGGAGTACTTCGGGTGTACGGTTAGTGTCAATTGTACCGACGATATGAAATTAGAAGTAATTCGACGTCCGATTTTGAGAAACACGAATGCACTTGTTGTTATTGACTCTGTCTATACGATTGCTGCATATGTTGAGGTTTATCGAAAGTTGTTTCCAACTAACAGAGGCGTTAGGTTTGACGATTACGGTCTTCGTAGAGTGAACGTAACAAGTTGGACTGGTAATGTTATAATGATGGACAAGCTGTATTTCTTATCATACGTTCAGTCTCGTAAATGGGCCTACGACATCTTGATTTTGAAGAATGAGGCTGGACGTATGGTTGGTGAAGAGTATGGATTATGGACAATGACAGATGGTTATAGGAAGGACAGGTTATTTGATCTGAAAGTGTTTAGAAAGAATGTTAGTGTATCACTATGGAGTCCACAACCGATTCCGAATGAAGAGCTTTGTCCGATAACACCAACAGTAACACCAACGATAGCATCAACGACAACGCCAATCATAACGTCAAATTCGACATTAATTAACATTGGACAAGTAAGTAAGCCTGAAGAATATTGTTCTAGTGAGGATGTACGTGGCATGGTAGCGTTACCTGTTTTCATACTCTTGCTACTGTGCGTCGTCGGTTTGACTTACGGCATCATCAAAGGCTGGATTTCTGTTTGGGGGACGATGCTGAAATTCGGTAGCATACTTCTGCTCATCGTCACAGCTGCTTCGATTCTTCTCTCTATCCTGATTGCTACTGATGCAGTCTCTGCTCTGTCGTGTGATCATCTCGTGGCTGACTTTCTCGTTAACATTGTCGGATGTGTGTGTTACACAGTCATGTTGATCGCCGTCCTAGCGAAAGGAATCGGAAAGAAACTGAAGCGACTCAAAGTAAAGGCCACGATATTTCTCCTCTTATTTGTTTTGCAGATAATTCTGTCATCGATTGGCAGTTTTCATATCGATAACGAGAAGAGCAGTAACATTACAAACGCTGAGCAGTGTGTAGATGCAAGAGATCATCCTCTCATCTATGTGTCATATTGTTTGAATTGCATTATCATACTCACGTCTACCATTGTGTTTATTGCCACATTTAAACGTGTTCGAATCCAGAGACCAAAGCCGCCGTCTTGGGCTACTCCGATTATGTCGTTCATCTTGACTGTGATCTTTCTCGTTCTCATCGCCGTCTTTCTTTGGTCTGGCTCGTGCTTGGTTCAAGTTCGGTTACTCGTTGTGTTGGCAGTCTTTCCGGCTTTCGCGATTCTTTCACTAATACTTCGAATTGTTGTGTCGTTGTCATACAAGAAGCATGTGGAACGTAAACAGTCGATTGTACTTCCAGATGGGCTTAATGGTACATTTCAGTGTTTCGGTGTTTATTGCTTTGTTGCATTTGTTTATTTTCTTGTGTTTCAGTTAATAGTAATTACTTTCAACGCGAACCGTCACATCACTATGTTGCGAGTGCTCATGTCGACAGCCAGATTATCATTATTCCTGCTGACTTCTGGGATGAGGATATCGTGAAGGCAATTAAGGAGGTGCTGATAGAGCCTCGTCGCATACAAGTGCAAGCAAAGATAGGGAAAGGTATGGCTTGTCTGTGAATGTGATTAACTTGTATATTTGTGTGTGTGTGTGTGTGTGTGTGTGTGTGTGTGTGTGTGTTTGTGTGTGTGTGTGTGTGTGTGTGTGTGTGTGTGTGTGTGTGTGTGTGTGTGCGTGTGCGTGCGCGTGTGCTTGTGTATCTTTGTGTTTATGTGTTTGTTTATCTGTATGTCTGCTGGTCAATGTGTACATGGTGCATCAGAACTGTGCATCTGTTTGTTTTTCTATTGTAATGTTTGTGTTTTATGTATGTCTTTGCTTGCTTGTTTGTTTGTCTCTTTTGTCTTTCTATGTAGTTGTCTTCCTGTATTTCTGTCTATCTCTTTGACTGTCTCTCTGTCTGTTTTCTGTCTGTCTGTCTGTCTGTCTGTTTGTCTGTCTGCCTGTCTGTCTGTCCGATACATATATTTTCATAAATCAGTACTATTACAAGCTATATGATGATCTAAACTAAATAATTCTAAGAACTACACAAACAAAAAAGACCCTTAGGCCCTACACATATAGTGATTTAATAATTTGCAACTGTAGTGTTCGCTCTGTGAATGCTATATAACTTGTCTGCTATAACTGTCTGTCTGTCTGTCTGTCTGTTTGTCTGCCCGTCTGTCTGTCGGTCTGGCCATCTGGCTTGTCTGTCGGTCTGTCTGTCTGTCTGTCTGTCTGTCGGTTTGTCTCTGTCTACTTGCCTGTTTGACTGTCTGTCTGTCTAGTTACCTGTCTGTCTAGTTACCTGTCTGACTGTCTGTCTGTCAGTTTGTCTGTTTGTCTAGTTACCTGTCTGACTGTCTGTCTGTCAGTTTGTCTGTCTGTCTGTCAGTTTGTTTGTCTTCCTGTCTACTTGCCTGTCTGACTGCCTGTCTCTCTGTTTGTTTGTTTGTATGTCTGTCTGTGTGTCAGTTTGTCTGTCTGTCTGTCTGTCTGTGTGTCAGTTTGTCTGTCTGTCTGTCTACTTGCCTGTCTGTCTGTCTAGTTGCTTGTCCGTATGTCTGCCTGTCTGTCAGTCTGTTTGTCTGACTGTCTGCTTGCCTGCCTGTCTGTCTGTCTGTCTGTCTGTTTGTCTGTCTGTCAATACTTGAACGAAGTTGAGCAGTGTGAGCTAATGAGTCATTCACAACCTCAAATACAATACATCAAGTCAAAAGTCCTTAACTAAAGAGTGACACAAGAAGCTCTACTTTATCCAATTAACTACATTGTACACAAATTAATGAAAGTTGTGTTCTGTGTCAGGCAACTTTGGTGAGGTATTCAAAGGAACAATGGATGGAAAAATCATAGCTCTCAAGTCTGTCCAAGGTTTGTATCCATCGCACACTACACCCGATTTTACATAATCATTTCTTCATTGACAGATCGAATGAACCAGAACGAGGTGAACGGATTTGTCAGAGAAGGACTGCAGATGAAGGTCTTAAACCATGTAAACGTGATGGAGCTGTACGGCATCTGCTGGTCAAGCGATCCGGCCCACGCTCGCCACGTCTCCCCACTTATTGTATTACCATATATGGAACTCGGCGACTTGAAAACTTACTTGAGAAAACGTCGACCAGGAAGACGTGCGACACTGGTGGAAGACATGGAGCTTCAATCAGAAGAAAGAGTGAGAACATGTGGGATTGGGTCTGTCAATAGGATTGAGTTGTATGTGGCATGTTTACTCTAGAAACCGATCTCGACACTCCAGCTGGTGCAGTTTGCATGGCAGATTGCATGCGGTATGGAATACATTGCAGACAAGGGAATCGTTCATCGAGATCTTGCCACCAGAAATTGCATGTAAGTGTTTATATTGTTTGGATTTAATATAGGAACCCGTCTTTACGACCAGTTGACAAATGGGGGCGCCTAAGAAACAGTAGCAGATCCAGATCTGGTGTTTCCCCTCTCCCCTGCACAATGCTCAATCTTTCCAAGGGAGTGTGTGCATAGTACTCACACTCTTTCCTTCGCTTGCAGTCAGCCCTCTTAGATGACCTTCTCAAAGTGACACACAGTCATTCGTAGCCTTTACTGCTGAAGGTGATACAGAGTGGAATATAACGGTCGGTCAATGGTCATTGCATGACCGGCCAACTGGTGTTCATGACCGACCACAATTTGGCTGTGATCGGACATACCTACATGACTGGTAAAGGTGTAATAGTTATTGCATGGATGGTACATGTAGGGAATCAGGGAGCAACTTAAGAGTCCAGACAACTGACAGAAGCAGGCAAGATCTAAGAGTTGATGACCTCCAGATGCTTGAGTGCAAAATGACGTTGTAGAGCACAATGTCATATTTATTGCTCCAAGCATCATTTATTGCAATAGCCGCAGTCGAATAGGACAAACGGTGGGACGACTACGTGCCGGTAACTACGTTGTTTGTTGAACAACATGCTCTTGATCAGTTCATGTCATTACTTTACCGGCCTTAATTGCTTTAACTAAAATTTAAATTTTTTTGGTTACAAACCACGATAACCATGTAACAAAACAACAGCAAACAAGCCAAAGTTTATGTTTTGATTTTGATAGCAAATAAATACAGAAATCAGATAAGAAGGAATGCCCAAATTTTAAAATACCAGGTCAACCTTCTTTTGCTAAGCACGATGTCTGACCATAAATTTTGCCTTCTATTCCACTCTGTGGTAGACCAGGAACATCAGTGAGCAGGGGAAGACAGTCTTTTATCAACATCTCGCTTTTCATAACCGGTAGTTAGACTAGATCACGTAACTGATGAAATCATGTGACATGCTTTCATCAGTTACTTCGGAACTGCAAAACTTTTATCCCGCAAAATGGTCTCGGATGCAAAAGTGTGAAAATTTTAAACGGCAAAAATTTCCACGTTTACAATACTCTTGTAGAGCTTTCACACTGAGCCAATTAGTCTACACTCAAACCTCCCTAATCCAGGCTCCAAGATTTGGACACCTCCCTAGACCGGACACTTTTTCCAGCACATATCAAGTCTTGGGGCTTCGAGGGTAAGCACTTTGGCAAGAAACTCCCCATCTAAACACTTAATTCTCAAGCCTGTCTTGACTATTACGTGCCAGTGTGTAGGAGAATGTGTATGTAACGTATGTAACTATAGTACAAAGTACACATGTACATGACATTGTAGTACAAGTGTGTACTGTACACGCATACTGTATGCAGACCTGCTATGACGTTCACCTTTACATTAAAATGGTTTGGGATTCCAAGGATATAACGCGCATTAGCTATCTCTATCTTCTGGACATTTCTAGTATCCGGACAGCGGCTGGTCTCTTAGTAGGGAGGATTGAGTGTCCTTTGTTATGTAGTTGTTATCGCAAAGTGTGATGAGGATTTTTGGTTTTTGTGTATAGGGTCAGTTTGGATTTAAAAATCAAAATTGCAGACTTTGGATTAGCTCGGACCATGAAAGAAGGGAAGGATTATTATCGTATGGATCAAGGTGGTCAACTTCCCGTTCGCTGGATGTCAATCGAGAGTCTCCTTGACTTCACATTTACGACAAAATCTGATGTGGTATGGTTTGATGATTTCTGTTGATCGTCGTGTTGTGTGTGATTGTGGGAGTTTGTTTAGTGGTCGTATGGTGTGACACTTTGGGAGGTGATGACTTTGGCTCAGCTTCCGTATCCGGGCATTTCGAATCAGGAGGTGATTCCGTTATTGAAACGTGGACGAAGGTTGCAGCGACCAGACGAGTGTCCACAGGAAGTGTAAGCTGGTGATGTGCTGTGTTTGTTTGTTATGACAGTGTGTGTGTGTGTGTGTGTGTGTGTGTGTGTGTGTGTGTGTGTGTGTGTGTGTGTGTGTGTGTGTGTGTGTGAATGTGAGTGTGTGTTTGTGCATGTACATGTGCACGTGTGCGCATGCGTGCACACACACTCATTATATTAGTTCATAAGTAAAACATCTAGTAATTCAATTATACAACTTTTGCATCCTTTAGATACGACATAATGAGACAATGTTGGCTTCAGAACGCTGAAGATAGAATGACGTTCACTCAAATCTACAAAGAACTCGACGGTTATCTCGAACGACTCGCTGAGTACTGCAGGACATTCAATCCAGACCCCCAAGAAGATCCATACATGCACTGGAAGCTGTGCCACGAAATTGCCGAAGGTCTAGATGAGGACGATGATCCAGGACTTGGAAAACCCGACAAAGAAACCAACGGATTTGCCACAATAGCCCCAGATGAGGTCACCAAGGGATCCACCAAAAGCTTAGTGCTAGAAGCACGTGACAACACGATTCCAGCAGAGGACAAACTGGAATCCATGAAGAAATCTGGTGTGACGAGAAGCACGGTGTCTCTCAAATAGATCTGTAAGCATTCAAACTGTTAGAGTATTAACGCCGCTTTTAGAATGAATAGAGAGAGTTTTGATTTATTGGGTAGATAGATCACACTGTATAGTATCAACTTCATTGTGTAGTGAGCGTTGTTTAGCTAGAGCTTTGACCGCCTCATCTGGAATGAGTGCATGTAGAGCAACTAGTTGTGTTAAGAGTGACTTTCATAATTTATGGACTTTATGTCGAAGGCATAGCAAATTGATTATTATGTATGTTAATTAAAGGAGACATCCAAATGGCTTAGACTGGCTGTCGCTGTGTTTATACGTACTGCTGCACTTTGCTCTCAGAGTGTGATGGTTGGATCACGGTATGCAATAATATAAAATACTGAAAGTTAGTCATGACACAAAAACTGAACTAAACCACACTGAATTAAGAATAAATGCTATAGTCTGTGGGTGTTAGTATGTAATTCATTAGTTAATCAGTTTGACCAGAATCGATGGTCACGTGATTGAGTACTTTTTGACTAAACCTTAATTAGGGCGACCAGCTGCATCTTATCTACGTACAAAACGGTAATGTGCTCTCGAGGCTTTCAATACAGTAATCAGTGAAACAATAACGGATGTACAACAGTAATCCATGCTGTCACGTGACACGTTATGCCCCGGATAAGCGGAATTTTAGCGGCCTATTTGACGTGTGTATGATTCTTTCAGAGAATTTACGATTTGTGGATAGTTTCTGGATGAAACGTTTGGCTCTCTCGTTAGAGTCCTGTTGAATTGACGTCTCGTTTGAGTGTCTTCGCTTCAGCGGATGTAGAGAGCCGCCAAGAATTGAAGATGCTGGTGTCTACACCAAATACAGAGCAGGTAAGCATTTAAACTGACTGGTTTGGTGTTACTCCGGGTTTAGTACGCTCACACATTGCAAGTTCTGTAATTCAAGAAATTATATAAGGCAACTAGGACTGAATTTGAGGCTTCGAATTCTGTCTGACCGTGCAGCAGGTCATCTGGCATGTGAATGGTTACTGCAACCTTTACGCTTCAGCAGCACTGCACTTATTAATTAACTTCCTATTTCTGTTGACTGAGAGTTTTTTCTTGTTGTTGTTGTTGTTGTTGTTGTTGTTGTTGTTGACTGATATAGTTTGTTTGTTTGTTGTTGTTGTCATTGTTGTAATATTTTCTTTTATGTTTTAATTTTGCATCATGTTTATGTGTGCGATGCAGACATACAATAACATATAATAATTATCTGAGAAAAAACTTATGATAAACTAATCCTAGCGTTTCAGATAGTTTGACATATTAGCGAAGACTATACATATACATATGATATGTATAGTAGATTAGTGACAGGCAGTTAGCTGCTGAAGAAGCCATTGCAGTGTTCACCAAATTGGGTAGCCCGAACGCTTCCTACAACCACAAATATTGGACGGGCAACATAGCTGTTCTACGTTAAGATTTAATGGTTTCTGTTGTCTGTTACCGTTCTTTCCTAACGGTCTAGTGGTGATCAGCCAGAGGGAAAGGCGTGACTAGTTGTAGCTAATACTGTCTGTTGTTCTCAGTATCAGTATATATATATATATATATATATATATATATATATATATATATATATATATATATATATTATTGCAATGCTGGTCAAGAAGGTACATCATGAGTAACAACTTCTTGCAGTATTAACAATTATATGCAAGAATTTCAGTTTGTCTAAATTCTTAGTCTATATATTCCAAAATCGGTTGTCTAAGTATTTTTCCTAATAAAATTTAATGGCAGAAACATATTTAAAAAGTGTCGTGCTCAACCAGATCAGTCTGGTTTGTAAAGTCTATTACAAGTACCGGAAGCAAACCCTGCTTCAGAAGTACTTAGACCATCACGGCTGTCTAGAAAGAAGACACAACTTTACGAAGGATCCGAGTAGATCCCAGAAGCACTGTTTTATGTAAGTGCTGCAGGTTGTGATGACCTGGAATAATGTCCAGCCACCGTGCAATACCTGCGTGCACTATGCCCAAAGCTCCCAAGACCACCAGAACCACCAGTGTTCGACAATACCACATGCGGCTTATCTCCACTCGCAAGTCGCTGTACTTCGCCAACTTCTCGGCATATTTCTTGCCAATGTTGTCATCAGCAGAACAGCTGATATCAATAAGAAGACAACTGTTTGTCTTCTTATTTCTGAGACAGATGTCTGGACGATTGGCTTTGATCTTCCTGGCAGTGGGGATGATGGTATCCTACATCATAGTAATGTCATCCGTCTCCACAAGCCTATCAGGATGATGCCGGTACCATCTGCTCTCCACTGGAACCCCAAAATGGTGACAAACATCCCAGTGAATGATGGAGGCCACCTGATAGTGCCAATCAGTGTAGTCCATCGGTGCCAAAGCACTACAGCCTGCCACAATGTGGTCGACTGTTTTCAGGCCTACACTGCACATGCGGCAAGTAGGACTGACATCACAATGTAGAATCTTACACTCAGTACCGAGTCCAAAGAGCTTGGTCTTGAGCAGCAACAACCAGTCCCTCGGTTGCAGCAGGAAGATTCGCTGCCTTTAGCCATCCGTAGGTCTCTTTCATGTCCACAGGCGGTTGCTCAGTGAGACGGCGATACTGCCCATGCATAGGCTTTAAATATAATTATTGATACAATTAAACATAAATTCTTAATTGTACCCAAAAAAATTTGGGTCTTCTTTAATTATTAGGCAGGTACTGCATGTTTATGACAGGCAACCTAACATTTTCCCTGGCAACCAACCAACACATGGGCACATGGTAGCCCAAGGACAGCTAACAGGTGTAGCGATTTTTGACAAACACTGCATTGAACAAGTTGTGTTAGCATGTTGAGCCAAAAAACTACTGCAACACTGTAGAAGATAAGTTGTGTGCATTTTGATCATTACCATCATCATGCATCATAATTGTATGTAGATGACGAGGATGATGATGAAAACAACTTGCCATACTTGGAGGTATATATTTTTAGATTTCAGACACAGTCACCTTGTGATGGGTCTCAACAACTTGATTTTGCTCTCTAAGACCATGGGAAAGATACCCATAAACAAATGGATTAATATCCATTAATTGCTTGATATTCTAGGACCTTGCAATTATTAACTGCAGTCACTGATTCTGTCATGCATGCCATATCCTATATCAGTATGTGTAGCCACTTTTTTAGGTCACTAGGTTTAGCAGCACTACACGAAATTTTTGTTTTCATTTTTGTCAGGTAGGAGAAAAACTACCCACTGTCCTAATACACACGTATTCCCACATGCTACAGAACACTGAACCGCGCTACTGCTGGCAGACAGTGATTCGCTGAAGTATGCAAGTATGTCCCTAAAATTCTGCTTAGGGACATACTTACCAGTATCTGTAACCGTGCTCCAATAGATCGCTACTATAGCATTCAGTGTACTCGTTGTGTCTAGAGCTATAACTTTACAACAGGTGGCCAGACTTCAGGATTTGTTTATTTGATCAATTTAGAGATAACAATCCCATCTTTAGCTGAGGCTGTTGTGGATACACAATACATTGATGGTGCATGCAGTAGTAGTAAGGAGAACAATTTCTTCCATGGCGTCAGATCCTAAAGTACTGATTGAGTAACTCTCATGACATCATATGACACAACTGCTGTTTACTGTTAGGGCAAATTTGCTTGTAACACTTGATAGTTACCAGTTGAATTTACCACAAATGAGTCACGTGACTTTGCAGTATAGTGACTAAAATTTATGTTTAGTACAGTCCACAAATCACACAACACTAGACAATGTCATCAATACATACAATACGACAATGGTAACACAAATTGTAGATCACTACAAATTTCTGTTCGTTACTCATGAAGATGAACTACCTATTACCATGCTGCAACTATCTACACCTGATACGGATAATGGATACATAATGGATACCGATAATAAGACTGCTTATTTTTGTGTTGTGATACCGATAATTTACTGCTTACTGTTGTGCAAGTGCTAAACATCCAACTCTGACTGATGATAACGAGGTGTTTCATTCTCCTCCACTGCAGTCACATCGACAACCACTTCACCACCTCGTCCTAGCTTGTCCAGAAGCTCTAATCCTTCACCACCAGCCAGCTCATTCTCACAATTTGCTCTTTCTCTCTCAGCCTGTTCTTCGATTTCCATGATTTCGGCTGAACGTGCCTGAGACCAGTTTGAGTAAGGATCCGGTGGGACAGGTTCATCACCAGCATTAGGATCAAAGTAATTCATTAACTCGGTGAGAAATTCTTCAATATCTCGGACCAGACTTGTGAATGTAGGACGTTCCTCGGCGTTCATTATCCAGCAACACTTCATAATTTCGTATCTGCAAAGCAACAAATTAGCTTACAAATGATCTGACTATTGCAACTACACGGCTCACATTTCAAACGGACACTCATCAGGTTTGTGGAGACGATCTCCTCGTTTAAGGTAGGGAATAACATCTTGATTGGAGACACCAGGATAGGGAACTTGAGCCAAAGTCATGACTTCCCACATTGTAACACCAAATGCCCACTAGACAGATAAGAGTAACAACTTGTATGTTATCACAACACTGCAGACTACCTGACCAATTAGTAAATAGTATAAACAATTCAAACACAGGCACTTTACTGCCACCACTAAAATGATTTCACTCTGAGAGTTTTCACAGGTCATTTAAACACTTCTACAATTTCAAGACCACAATATCCAGGCAGTTCATGAAGGTATTATGTAGCCTGTAATCCTAAGTACTCTTGCACACACAAACAACACTGTGCATTCAAAGGCAGCCACATGCACACAACTTACACAGAGACACGTTGTTAAAGTGTGCCAATGTTTCTGAATATGTTGTATATAGATGTCAGGTGCATGCTAAGGAGGTGATTATTGACCATTATATCATTTCAATTAATTTTTGCAATCCTTAATTTAAGCTCTTTTATGCCCATAGAATGACTAAAACATAGTCAGAAATATTAATCCTCATACTTGAGACGAGATGGATTTAAGTAATGCATATAGTCTGAGTGTGCTCAGTAGGCAACTTTTTTCAATGAACTCTAGCACCATAATAGAACACGTACCAAAGCAGATTACCAGTGGACACTTACCACGTCAGACTTTTCTGTGAAGAAGAAATCAATGAGACTTTCAGGTGCCATCCATTTCACTGGCAGCTGGCCTCCATGTCCCATCCTATAATAGTCCTTGCCCTCAGACATTGCACGAGAAAGACCAAAGTCGGCCACTTTTATTTCCAAATCATTGTTCACCCTGTATTAGTAATTCAATGAAATTAGGACAGAAACTGACTACGTACACCTACAGCCTTACATGCAGTTTCTAGCGGCAAGATCACGATGAATGATGCCCTGCTTGCTGAGATATTCCATTCCCATACCAATCTGATGACAAAACTTTGCTAGTTGAGCAAGATTGATTGGACTTTTCTAAACATAGAAACAGTTAGCAGAAGAGCTGTGAGAATCAACATTTCACGAACCAGTGCTTCCTCCGGAGAAAGCTTTCCTGGTCTGCTTTTTCTCAGGTAGTTTTTGAGATCTCCTCTCTCCATAAATGGCAGTACGATCAACGGTGCAGTCATTCGTACATTTGCGCTGTTGTCGTTTAGCCAACAGATCCCAACCAGTTCCATTACATTGGGATGGTTGAATGCCTTCATCTGCAGTCCTTCCCGTATAAAATCAGTCACCTCCTTTTGACTAGTCACATCTAAAATCATATTGTATAATATTGTTTATTAGCACTGTTAATGCAAATTGCCAGTCTCCTACCCTGCACCGATTTGACTGCGACTTCGTTGTCTGTATCAAGCATACCCTTGAAAACCTCTCCAAAATTGCCTAGACAGCAAGCAGACATTAAAATTTAGTACCATAAAGTTTGCTAGAACGTAGAGTACCTTTTCCAATTGCAACTTTGATGTCTATCCTTCCAGGATCAATCAGCACTTCGCCCATCTCTTTTAGGACATCGTCGTCAAGCTTGAAGCTTGATCCTTCAGCTTTGGCAGAGAGGTGAGGAAATCCATCAAATAGATAGAGATGATTTTGCAAAGACTGACTACGAATTCCTTAGGACAAAACGTCATCATTTGTACGTACACATTAAGCATAAATACGAAACACTTGGATTATGACACATAACTGTTTACTAAGCCATAATGTCACATACTGAAATGTGTGTGTGGCTATCTGTGTAAACATGCATGGAGATAATGTGTTAGGACAACAGAATGGAACACTGATTACTTACTTAGCAGCTCCATAGAATAACGGTATTCTTGGATTTCTCTCCTCTTTTCACGAATGCTTTTGACAGTTTGAAGAGCACTCACAAGGAGACCAACAAATGCAGGAAACAGCGCAAGGAAAATGAACCACCGTCCATGATTAAGACACTGTGATGTACTATCAACGTGCACAACAAACACCAACCCAGTCATGTACAGGATGCTGGCTGCAACTGCAATCGATGTCCTGATAATGTTAAAAACAGTCAAATGATGCTCATCTTCTTCATCCTTTTTCACACACAAGTCGACAATGAGGAGAGCAATGAATGCAATCAGAAGAATGGCACCAAACCAGTACGAACCAGCCACTACTGATTTGCCTCGTTCTTGGTAACAATGTTCAATTGCCGTACTGTTGTCATCAAACTTCTCTACTTTGTCAAAGTGAGCCACAGCCGCCACAATGAGCTGAATCATGACCAAAGCAAGGAAGCCACATATTTTAAGGCACAGTTGTCCAAGACGATTCTCAAACCTTCGACAGGCAACGTAAATCAGTAAGACAGTGAAGCAAACGCCATTCACCAAATTCACCAAGAAGTCATCTCCACGATTATCACAATCGAAAGACTCATTGCCGAATATGATCCAGAAGCAAATGCAGATCGAAAACAGAGTGAGACCCAGCAGAATACTGTATCCTGGTGATCTAAGAACACGTTTCACACTCACTTTTATATTGCCGTCATTTGTTACTGTTTCATCATTGTCACTCTTTATTCGTACACAACTGTCATTCCATATGTACACGAGACATACGACGATAAGCAGAAGAAGGATGACAACAACAAGACCGACCATACCGTGCAGTTTGTCAGGATTACAGTCGTCCATAAACTCCGTTGTTGGTTTCATCGTCAGCGTTGTTGGTACTGATGTGGTTGGTACTGCTGTTGTTGGCACTGTTGTTGTTGGTACTGCTGTTGTTGGGCATGTTTGAAACTTAGGAAGCAGTTGCTGTTGTATTGGTGTCATTGTGGACATGACAGTGCTGTTACCAAGAGAGCCATTAGTGTTGCTACCAAAGTCAGTCATATTACCAACACTGTCGGAGATATTGACTGTAGGAGTACTAACGACAGTGGGAATCTCCGAACTGACAGTGCTGTTTACAGAGGCATTCTTGTTGTTATCCACATTTGTGTTGTTATCCACATTGTTGACTGTAGGAGTAGTGGGAAATTCAGAATTATTAACAAAAACATAGAGGTGACCACTGTTGCTTTCTATCCCATTGCTATCAATTGTCCATATCCCATACTCTTTCCCACCTAGAACGTAAGTAAACTCCGTTGTTCCATTTGATGTATCATTGAACCCAAGTCCCAGCATTGTTTCATTTGATGTATGCTCTGAGACGTTCATATCTCTAGAATACACTCCATCTGCTCCAGTATCAATTTCTGTTTCGATCACCATCTCTAATTCAAGAATCCTGTATTGCCATTGCAAAGGTTGTTGCCAATCCAATGAGTCCTTTGGGTGTCCTGTTCTTCCAAACACTAACGTATTTCCAGTCTCCTTGTTCTCAATTGTCCTATTGGCATTGTCGGGTATAAAACCGTCAGCTAAATTGAACGTTCCAGGTGGTTCTTTGTAGTTAGCATAGTGAACCTCTACGAATTCTCTGATCAGAGAAACTCCCACCATGACAAGTGCAGCTTTGTAGTTTCTCAAAATTGGTCTAATAATTGCAGGCAATGATTCATTAGCATTGCATTGATCAGAACAATTGTAATAACTCTGCCAATATCGCTGCAACCACGTGTTCCGATTCCACTCATATGAATTGAGACGAACGGATGCCATGTGTTCTTGAATTACTTCAGTCCCATTAATATCGTTCCTGAGAGCATAGACTTTGTGGCCATTTTCCACCAATTGTACGATGAGTTCAAACAAGGTATCTGCTTGTCTTGGGTCACCCCAGAAATCTCCAAACAGAAACGAATATGTGCGATTGACATGTGACAAAACGGATTCACTAAAGATTTGAAGAGTGGTAACAGCAAACTCAATAGACGAGAGATAGACAATGTGTGTTGACTGCTCCAAATCATCGTAGAATTTACGGTGTTTTGAATAAGTATTAGCCGTATGTTGTTCATATGCTTCACCAATGGTTTGAATAGCCAATTGTGTATAGTCTTTTGGCATATCTGCTGTTGTTTCAGGGGGTTGCTGCCGTCGATAGGCAACCTGTAAGAAACAGAAATCAGTTTTATCTGGCAGAGTAACGTCAAGCTACGGTAGCATTTCCATGATATCATGTGAGAACAACTTTGTACAAACGGGTACAAATCAGGTACACAGCATTTTGTACAGAATAATCTCAAATCCTGATATGACTAACAACAGTTGCTGACGTTATGATAATTCAGGAAGTCACTACTTTTATTCGTTTTCAGTGAGCTAAAATTCTTATCCTCATTTACATGTAACATTTACCTCATTTGCCTGAAGCTTGTTTTAATTAGATCAGTCAGTTGGAAAAGCAGACAAAAGTCAACAATTTTAGGTGTCCTGTCTCTGTAACTAATGCATGAACTAGCCACTGGCAACTAATAATTTGTAGTTGGTTGTCATTAAAATAGTCACCACTTAGAGGGGCTATTCTGAACCCTTGCTTGACATCAGCCACACACACACACACACACACACACACACACACACACACACACACACACACACACACCAGTTTTAGATCTGACCTACTGGATGACCCATGAATTATGCAAATTTGCATGCACCTTGCAATTGCACAACATTATACTTACCACCATGGTAGCTACTCTAATAGTAAGCTTCCTAATTAATGTTTAGACCATCTACACTTGCCACCATCCCAAGCTTCCTAATGTTGGAAAGAGGCCAGTGCACAAAGGAACCAAAATATAACTAACCCATTCAAAGCTAATCAGACATTGACTGGAAAATGCTTTATCTTTCATTCTTTTCAAAATAGGGATACCTCTGATTCCTAATTTCTTGACTGGAGGCCCGTCTCTCGCTGACTGTCACCCTGGTCTGGTTGTAACTGGATTCTCTCCATACCCAATGGGACGGTTGGAAAGAAGTATTAATACAAATAAAGTAGAGAGGTCTCCTAACCATCTTTTGGCTCCCCATGAAAATCAATCAAAAGTCTCCAAAGACACTCTAATGTGGACACACTGATTGCATCCATACACTTTACATTAGATGCCTTGTTTCAAATTAATCACCTAGCCACCTACATTGAAATGGCAGTCCAGGTCTTTGTCGTCGATCTGTTGCTTGAACAGCAGGGTAGACTCTCCACCACAGTAATCTCCACTGGTGACAAGAGTAACATCACCCCAACCTTCCTGTGCCAGAAAATCAACAGCTACCAACGCTTGAAGCTCACAGGTTTGCTGCAGCATAAGAAATTGATTTTGATATGGAAGAAAAACGTCAAATTTCACTGTAGAACTGTGGAGAAACGGACTGTCAAGTAGTGACAAAAAGCCTGTTTGAATGAGCAAATCCGTGCTATGATCCTCCTCCTCATTCACAACATTGTTTGCCAACTCAACGAATTCCGATTCAGGCATCGACACGCTATGTATTTGATAAAACGGGCATACAATAGAGGCTAAAACTCTTGGCAGTTTTTCACGGGCCAGCCAAGTCATTTGACTTCTAGCACAGTTATCACGAGTCTCGTCATTCCCACAGGTGTCATATAGCCTGTAACTCAGCATCCTGTTCCTGTCCATCGCATTGATCAAATCTGTGGCGTACAGAAGAGCTTCGGCCTGCTCAACAGCGAAGCGGTGCGGTGGAAACTGTGCACTACTAGCGTCACACAGAGTGCACACTTCGGAGTCGGTTTCCTCAGAAATTCTGTCCCACATGGATACAGAGAAGAAGCCACCGACAACGGTAGTGTTAGCCGTAGTGCCATCGACATACATCGCGTAGTCTGTTGGATTCGGACAGTTGTTTGCTAGAGTTATCGGTAAACATTGGTCTGATAGTGAAGAAACGCAGCAAGCTTGAAGTGCTAGCAGCACAACAACGGCAGCGGCACGAAGCAATGTGGACCAGGAACAACCAGAGACGCACATGGCGGTCGATCTTGGGAGAGAAATCCTACTTGTGGTAAAATACCATTGTGCTTTGATATGTACCGTTTCCTCGTTTGAAACCGTAAGTTACACGTCCTTGCATGGTGACATCAACTTTCGCTACGTAAATGGTACACTAAATGAAGAAGCACTTCAGTGTCCTCGGCGTACCATAGCTTTGCTACGTTGCCTAGTAGCCACGCAGTGTGGATTGCAGTCCCGGATGCTTTCCAACCTTAATGCTTGCAGTCCCGGATGCGATGCCATCATTCGTGATTTGCAATCCACACTGCTTCTTGGGCGAGGCTAGTTGCTTAGCAGCTCGGTCGTCTGCGTACGTCACGTGGCGTATCCTAGGGGTACGACTCATAGGATAACGTAATCGTAGTGTGCACTCTAGTCTAGAGTAAGTACTCGGACAGTATTCTACTCAGTGTGTGTGTGTGTGTGTGTGTGTGTGTGTGTGTGTGTGTGTGTGTGTGTGCGCGCGCTAGCTCAGTTGGTTAGAGAGTCATCTTATGGAGTGTGTACATCCGGGACCTTGAAGGGTTGCAAGTTCAAGTCAGTGATGGCGAGCTATGGCATAATTTCCTTAATTAAGCAAGGAACTAACACACATTTGTTTCGCTCGACTCAGGAGTATAAATGAGTACCTGGTCATTGACTTGGGTCCTAAGCGGCCATCAGCTGTGACGTGACTTCAGCCGCTTGGGTCCTGGTGAGACTTCGGGTGCTCACACCACAGTTGGCTTCACAAGTCGATGCTCCTGCGAGTGCCTGGCCCGGCTCCAGGAGTTTGCTAGCGCAGGCCCAGAGTTCCCCGAGTAGCGCACAGGGCCCAGCTTAATTAACAGCTGGGGCGTAACCTCTCGCTTTTTTTAGGTGTGTGTGTGTGTGGTTATTGTTGTCTTGCTGTTGGATTGCTAGTTGACTTGGTCCTAGCATTGTGTTCGTTGACATTGTCTCGGTCTGTACACGTTCTAGAGTAGCATTGTTCATGTCTTAATTATTATATCGGCCATTTGCCATAATTACAACCGTGTGCGTCGACATAAATTTTGCAGTCCGTACACGCGTTACATACCTACTACTCTAGTAGTGTTTCATACGTCGGTACAAAGAGTTTGCCATGTCACGTGGTGGGCACACGTACGATTGTTTGTACGCTGATACTCTCCGGTACAGTACCGCTGTCACGGGAATCGCGTACATGTACATGTGCTAATACACCAGTGCTAACAACGAAAGCATGCGCCTCTCGGGGTGATATCATGCTGCATGATCTGGTAATTGCTGCAATGATGTAAGCAACGGTAAAACATAATTAAAGTTAGCGATTGTACTAGACAGTGCTGTTGTACAGCAATCTGATTCCGCTATTTCAATTGCATGTTGACGGAAGTTCTCAGAGAGTCACTGAAACAATCAACGCACACGCTAGCTGAAATGCCAAGGGCGGCGGAAACTCCTTGAGATTGGGGGGATTTTGTAACAGATTGCCGCCATTTTGTTATTAACTGAATATGATTGGTTGTCACTGATTAATTAATCTGTGACAGAAGTATAACCAGAGCAGCATGCACACAAATGATCACAACAATGTGTATCAAGCTAGTCAACTGCAACACCATTCAGTATTATTTCTACTTGCAAGCAACAAAACTTCCAAAGTATTTTCTTCGATCATCGTTCGCTAAATCGAAGTCCCATTATATAGCGTGATAGCGTCCAATATTGGAGGGTGGCGCCCTCCATTTCCGATATTGGAGGGCTGCTGCTGTAGCTCCTGCTCCCAGTTCCGCCGCCTCTGATTTATAACAATGTGATTTTGAAACAGATGTTGCATCCACCAATGTGTGTTTGCCAGAGACGTACTCTGGCATGCCTGTAGCACAGACTGCACGTTGTGTCTACTAAACTTTAGGGCTCTTTTCGCACGTGCATGCGCGTAATCTACAAATGCGCGTAATCTACAAATGCGCATGCACTATATATAGAGATTCTCTATATATAGTGCATGCGCATTTGTATAACCTACATGATTTAATTATTACAGCATGGATAGAGCCTCGCCATGATCAGACGATGAACCCTTATACTTAGACATTTCATTGCATCTCTATACTTGCATTACGCACATCCACCGTAGCGAAGGCGGCATCCTTCTACGCAATGGACAACGAGAACCACCTCAAGCTCTACGTTACGTTTATATCCCTTTTCTAGCCGGTTGCCCGTACTCTGCTAACGCCAGCTGCCCGAAGACGCCCCAGACTGCCCAGGTGAACAGAAAGGAGCTCGAGATATTGCCGGATCTGCTAGTGTGATCGGTGGTGTTTTCTCCATCTCATCATGGCGTAGCAAGAGTTGCTCTCTGTGTTCTGACGACCCAATCGTGCACCGTGCTAGCGTCGAGTTAGCCGAAGCTCTAGTACTCGCCACAGAGATTCTAAACAATGCGACAGAAGAGGAAGACGTGGCTTTTGGGTATAGCATCGACGACGCCTCCTGCGGGAATCATCGAACTGCCGAGTGCATACAGAGTCTGACTCCGACTAGATCTACTCTGGCGACTTTTGTCGGTCCTTACTACGCGAACGAGACGGAGCAGAGCATTCTCTACAAGCATCTCAACGGATTTCCTCTTCATGATGACAAGGGAATTTTTCTCTTCCCTATGTGCCTTTCTCGTACCTAACAGGCGTACAGTAATTTCTGGTAAGTCTCAGATTGTGATGTTTCATCAGACTTGCGAGTTGCAAACGCTCGCAGCTGTTGACTTCCTTCTACAGGAACGCTGGTGGAATGTCACCGTTTTGGGGAGCGGTGACGCATGCGTTTATGGCTTCTTTACGTCTCTTCAAGTAAGAACTGCTGCGCAGGAATATCTTTTGCCATTTTTAAGTGAGTCTATGTATTTGTAAGAGAGAATGCGTGCAGTAGACAAAGTGTACATGCAGTAGATGCTAGTGGAGTTGTGTGTGTGTGTGTGTGTGTGTGTGTGTGTGTGTGTGTGTGTGTGTGTGTGTGTGTGTGTGTGTCTGTGTGTGTCTGTGTCTGTGTCTGTCTGTGTCTGTCTGTGTCTGTGTCTGTGTCTGTGTGTGTGTGTGTGTGTGTGTGTGTGTGTGTGTGTGTGTGTGTGTGCGCGCGCGCGCACATGCGTAGGACTGTTCGACGAGCCGACGCTCACATCAACACATTCGAGGGCTTTCCAGAACTGACCGATGAACGAGATTACATGTTTTTATTAGAAGCCAAAGCGATCGAAGGCGTCATTGTCGAGCCGCAGAGAATCGAACTCATGGAAACGTCGGATGCGGTGAGACACACAGAGTGTCTATCAAAACGCGATCAGATGTATGTGATGTTGTGTCGCTGTGTAGGTAACTTTGGCAAGGTTTACAAGGGCATTCTAGACGGTAACCACACTGACCGTCAAGTCGGTTCTAGGTGAGAGCAGCTTGACGTTGCATGAAGTCTGAATTGTCATACTTCATTTCTGCGAGTACGTGTACCCCATACTCAAATAGTAGCCCATGTTCTGAGGTGATTGAAAAATAGTAGCCCGTGCTCGAACAGTAACCCTTGCGTCACTAAAAGCAGCAACGTGCTGAACGAATGTCAACACACTGCCATATGCGCAACGCAGTGTTGGAGCTCCAAGGCAAGGCACTTGGTCACCGAAGTCGTTCTGTGAAGAGGTGTTTGCAGTTCCGAAAACTTACACGGAACTGCGCATACTTTGACTCAATGGGACACTCCCACGCATACTGGGTATGTGTAGGTATGAATGGTAAAGCATGTAAACTATGTATGACAGTCGCTGTCTGCATCTCAGGACAAGAGTGATCAGACTTACTTTTGCTTGGCCAGTAAGAGTCAATTGTTCTTCGCTTTGACATGCTGACAGCTACATGCAGTGCCGTAGCACACATAGCTGCCAACCGTCCCAGGATTCCCCATCACCCGTCGGGACACAAAATGTCTCGGGATTTCCTTGAACAGATTGACGAATACAACCGAGGGAGTCGATAGCGAAGTGGAAGTCATACACACATGTTCCATCCTGATTCTAATGATCTTTCGAGTTATTGTACCGTCTGTGGCCTAGTGGCTTCCGTTTGTCTACAACACGTGACATGCAATTACAGTAAGCGCGAATAACAACTTACCATACTTGGAGGTATATATCTTTAGCTTTCAGACACAGTTGCCTTGTGATGGGTCTCAACAACTTGATTTTGCTCTCTAAGACCGTGGGAAAGATACCCATAGACAAATGGGTTAATATCAATTAATTGCTTGATATTCTAAGGACCTTGGAATTATTAACTGCAGTCACTGATTCTGTCATGCATGCCATATCCTATATCAGTATGTGTAGCCACTTTTTAGGTCACTAGGTTTAGCAACACTACACGAATTTTTTTGTTCTTATTTTTATCGGGTAGGAGAAAACCTTGTAACTACTCACTGTACTAATACACACGTATTCCCACATGCTACAGAACACTGAACCACGCTACTGCTGCTGGACAGTGATTTACTGAAGTATGTGATGTCAACCCTCTTGTCAGTGATCCTGTAATCTGACGTTGACATTAACTAGTGGTATATATTCTAGCTGCCAAAATTCTACTTAGGGACATACTTACCAGTATCTGTAACTATGCTCCAATAGATCGCTACTATAGCATTCAGTGTACTCATTGTGTCTAGAGCTATAACTTTACCACAGGTGGTCAGACTTCAGGATTTGTCTATTTGATCAATTTAGAAGGCAGGAGATAACCGTCCCATCTCTAGCTGAGGCTGTATGTAAATACACAATACGTTGATGGTGCATGCAGTAGTAGTGAGAACAATTTCTTCCATGGCGTCAGATCCTAGAGTACTGATTGAGTAACTCTCATGACTTCATGTGACACAAATGCTGTTTACTGTTAGGGCAAATTTGCTTGTAACACTTGATGGTTACCAGTTGAATTTTCTACTCTTGAGTCACGTAACTTTGCGGTGTAGTGACTAAAATTTACGTTTAGTACATTCCACAAATCACAACACTAGACGATGTCATCAATACATACTATATGACAATGTTAACACAAATTGTAGATCACTACAAATTTCTGTTCGCTACTCATGAAGATGAACTACCTATTACCATGCTGCAACTATCTACACCTGAGACCGATAATAAGACTGCTTATTTTTGTGTTGTGATACCGATAATGCACTGCTTACCGTTGTGCAAGTGCTAAACATCCAACTCTGACTGATGATAACGAGATGCTTCTTCATTCTCCAATGCTGACTGGTGATAACGAGGAGTTTCCTCATTCTCCAACTCTGACTGATGATAACGAGGTGTTTCATTCTCCTCCACTGCAGTCATATTGACAACCACTTCACCACCTCGTCCTAGCTTGTCCAGAAGCTCTAATCCTTCACCACCACCATCCAGCTCATTCTCACAATTTGCTCTTTCTCTCTCAGCCTGTTCTTCGATCTCCATGATTTCGGCCGAACGTGCCTGAGACCAGTTTGAGTAAGGATCCGGTGGGACAGGTTCATCAGCAGCATTAGGATCAAAGTAATTCATTAACTCAGTGAGGAATTCTTCAATATCTCGGACCAGACTTGTGAATGTAGGACGTTCCTCGGCGTTGATTATCCAGCAACGCTTCATAATTTCGTATCTGCAAAGCAACAAATTGGCTTACGAATGACCTGAATATTGCAACTACACGGCTCACATTTCCAATGGACACTCATCAGGTTTGTGGAGACGATTCCCTCGTTTAAGGTAGGGAATAACATCTTGATTGGAGACACCAGGATAGGGAACTTGAGCCAAAGTCATGACTTCCCACATTGTAACACCAAACGCCCACTAGACAGATAAGAGTAACAACTTGAATGTTATCAGACACTGCAGACTACCTGACCAATTAGTAAATAGTATAAACAATTCAAACACAGGCACTTTACTGCCACCACTAAACACTCTGAGAGTTTCACAGGTCATTCAAACACTTCGATAATTTCAAGGCCACAATATCCAAGCAGTTAATGAAGGTATTATGTAGCCTGTAATTGTAACAACTCTTGCACACACAAACAACACTGTGCATTCAAAGGCAGCCACATGCACACAACTTACACAGAGACACATTGTTAACGTGTACCAACGTTTCTGAATATGTTGTATATAGATGTCAGGTGCATGCTAGGGAGGTGATTATTGACCATTATATCTTTCAATTGATTTTTGCAATCCTTAATTTAAGCTTTTTTATGCCCATAGAATGACTAAAACATAGTCAAAAATATTAATCCTCGTGCTTGAGATGGATTTAAGTAATGTATAGTCCGAGTGTTCTCATTAGGCAACTCTGAATAAACTCTAGCACCATAATAGAACATGCACCAAAGCAGATTACCAGTGGACACTTACCACGTCAGATTTTTCTGTGAAGAAGAAATCGATGAGACTTTCAGGTGCCATCCATTTCACTGGCAGCTGGCCTCCATGTCCCATCCGATAATAGTCCTTGCCCTCAGACATTGCACGAGAAAGACCAAAGTCGGCCACTTTTATTTCCAAATCATTGTTCACCCTGTATTAGTAATTCAATGAAATTAGGACAGAAACCAACTATGTACACCTACAGCCTTACATGCAGTTTCTGGCGGCAAGATCACGATGAATGATGCCCTGCTTGCTGAGATATTCCATTCCCATACCAATCTGATGACAAAACTTTGCTAGTTGAGCAAGATTGATTGGACTTTTCTAAACATAGAAACAGTTAACAGATGAGCTGTGAGAATCAACATTTCACGAACCAGTGCTTCCTCCGGAGAAAGCTTTCCTGGTCTGCTTTTTCTCAGGTAGTTTTTGAGATCTCCTCTCTCCATAAATGGCAGTACGATCAACGGTGCAGTCATTCGTACCTTTGCGCTGTCGTCGTTTAGCCAACAAATCCCAACCAGTTCCATTACATTAGGATGATTGAATGCCTTCATCTGCAGTCCTTCCCGTATAAAATCAGTCACCTCCTTTTGACTAGTTACATCTAAAATCATATTGTATAATATTGTTTATTAGCACTGTTAATGCAAATTGCCAGTCTCCTACCCTGCACCGATTTTACTGCGACTTCGTTGTCTGTATCAAGCATACCCTTGAAAACCTCTCCAAAATTGCCTAGACAGCAAACAGACATTAAAATTTAGTACCATAAAGTTTGCTAGAACGTAGAGTACCTTTTCCAATTGCAACTTTGATGTCTATCCTTCCAGGATCAATCAGCACTTCGCCCATCTCTCTTAGGACATCGTCGTCAAGCTTGAAGCTTGATCCTTCAGCTTTGGCAGAGAGGTGAGGAAATCCATCAAATAGATAGAGATGCTTTTGCGAATACTGACTACGAATTCCTTAGGACAAAACGTCATCATTTGTACGTACACATTAAGCATAAATACGAAACACTTGGATTACGACACACAACTTGTTACTAAGCCATAATGTCACATACTGAAATGTGTGTGCGGCTATCTGTGTAAACATGCATGGAGATAATGTGTTAGGACAACAGAATGGAACACTGATTACTTACTTAGCAGCTCCATAGAATAATGGTATTCTTGGATTTCTCTCCTCTTTTCACGAATGCTTTTGACAGTTTGAAGAGCACTCACAAGGAGACCAACAAATGCAGGAAACAGCGCAAGGAAAATGAACCACCGTCCATGATTAAGACACTGTGATGTACTATCAACGTGCACAACAAACACCAACCCAATCATGTACAGGATGCTGGCTGCAACTGCAATCGACGTCCTGGTAATGTTAAAAACAGTCAAATGATGCTCATCTTCATCCTTTTTCACACACAAGTCGACAATGAGGAGAGCAATGAATGCAATCATAAGAATGGCACCAAACCAGTACGAACCAGCCACTACCGATTTGCCTCGTTCTTGGTAACAATGTTCAATTGCCGTACTGTTGTCATCAAACTTCTCTACTTTGTCAAAGTGAGCCACAGCCGCCACAATGAGCTGAATCATGACCAAAGCAAGGAAGCCAAATATTTTAAGGCACAGTTGTCCAAGACGATTCTCAAACCTTCGACAGGCAACGTAAATCAGTAAGACAGTGAAGCAAACGCCATTCGCCAAATTCACCAAGAAGTCGTCTCCACGATTATCACAATCAAAAGACTCATCGCCGAATATGATCCAGAAGCAAATGCAGATCGAAAACAGAGTGAGACCCAGCAGAATACTGTATCCTGGTGATCTAAGAACACGTTTCACACTCACTTTTATATTGCTGTCATTTCTTACTGTTTCATCATTGTCACTCTTTATTCGTACACAACTGTCATTCCATATGTACACGAGACATACGACGATAAGCAGAAGAAGGATGACAACAACAAGACCGACCATACCGTGCAGTTTGTCAGGATTACAGTCGTCCATAAACTCCGTTGTTGGTTTCATCGTCAGCGTTGTTGGTACTGATGTGGTTGGTACTGATGTGGTTGGCACTGTTGTGGTTGGCAGTGTTGTTGTTGGTACTGCTGTTGTTGGGCATGTTTGAAACTTAGGAAGGGGTTGCTGTTGTATTGGTGTCATTGTGGACATGACAGTGCTGTTAACAAGAGAGCCATTAGTGTTGCTGCCATTAGTGTTGCTACCAACGTCAGTCATATTACCAACACTGTCGGAGATATTGACAGTCAGAGTACCAACAACAGTGGGAATCTCTGAACTGACAGTGCTGTTTATAGAGGCATTCGTGTTGTTATCCACATTTGTGTTATTATCCACACTGTTGACTGTAGGAGTAGTGGGGATTTCAAAGTTATTAACAAAAACATAGAGGTGACCATTGTTGCTTTCTATCCCATTGCTATCAATTGTCCATATCCCATACTCTTTCCCACCTAAAACGTAAGTAAACTCCGTTGTACCATTTGATGTATCATTTGACCCAAGTCCCAGCATTGTTTCATTTGATGTATTCTCTGAGACGTTCATATCTCTAGAATACACTCCATCTGCTCCAGTATCACTTTCTGTTTCGATCACCATCTCTAATTCAAGAATCCTGTATTGCCATTGCAAAGGTTGTTGCCACGAAAATGGGTGATATGCATGGCGTCCTGTTCTTCCAAACACTAACGTATTTCCGGTCTCCTTGTTCTCAATTGTTTTATTGGCCTTGAAAGGTAAAAAACTGTCACCTAAATCGAACGTTCCAGGTAGTTCTTTGTAGTTCGCATAGTGAATCTCTACGAATTCTCTAATCAGAGAAACTCCAACCATGACAAGAGCAGCTTTGTAGTTTCTCAAAATTGGTCTAATAATCGCAGGCAATGATTCATTAGCATTGCATTGATCAGAACAATTGTAATAACTGTGCCAATATCGCTGCAACCACGTGTTCCGATTCCACTCATATGAATTGAGACGAATGGATGCCATGTGTTCCTGAATTACTTCAGTCCCATTGATATCGTTCCTGAGAGCATAGACTTTGTGGCCATTTCCCACCAATTGTACGATGAGTTCAAACAAGGTATCTGCTTGTCTTGGGTCACCCCAGAAATCTCCAAACAGAAACGAATATGTGCGATTGACATGTGACAAAACGGATTCACTAAAGATTTGAAGAGTGGTAACAGCAAACTCAATAGACGAGAGATAGACAATGTGTGTTGACTGCTCCAAATCATCGTAGAATTTATGGTGTTTTGAATAAGTATTAGCCATATGTTCTTCATATGCTTCACCAATGGTTTGAATAGCCAATTGTGTATAGTCTTTTGGCTTATCTGTTCCTTTTTCAAGGGGTAGCTGCCGTCGATAGGCAACCTGTAAGAAACACAAATCAGCTTTATCTGGTAGAGTAACGTCAAGCTATGGTAGCATTTCCATGATATCATGTGAGAACAACTTTGTACATACCGGTACAAATCAGGTACACAGCCTGAAGCTTGTTTAATTAGATCAGTCAGTTGGAAAATCAGACGAAAGTCAATAAGTTTAGGTGTCTGTCTGCGTAACTAATGCATGAACTGGCCACTGGCAACTAACAATTTGTAGTTGGTTATCATTAAAATAGTCACCACTTAGAGGGTCTATTCTGAACCCTTGCTTGACATCAGCCACACACACACACACACACACACACACACACACACACACACACACACACACACACACACGCACACACACACAAACACACACACACACACACACACACACACCAGTTTTAGATCTGACCTACTGGATGGCCCATGAATTATGCAAATTTGCATGCACCTTCCAATTGTACAACATTATACTTACCACCATTGTAGCTACTCTAATAGTAAGCTTCCTAATTCTAATGTTTAGACCATCTATACTTCCCACCATCCTAAGCTTCCTAATGTTGGAAAGAGGCCAGTGCACAAAGGAACCAAGATATAACTAACCCATTCAAAGCTAATCAGACATTGACTGGAAAATGCTTTATCTTTCATGCTTTTCAAAATAGGGATACCTCTGATTCCTAATTACTTGACTGGAGGCCTGTCTGTCGCTGGCTGTCACCCTGGTCTGGTTGTTACTGGACTCTCTCCATACCCAATTGGACGGTTGGAAAGAAGTATTAATACAAATAAAGTAGAGAGGTCTCCTAACCATCTTTTGGCTCCCATGAAAATCAATCAAAAGCCTCCAAAGACACTCTAATGTGGACACACTGATTGCATCCATACACTTTACATTAGATGCCTTGTTTTGAATTATTCATCTAGCCACCTACATTGAAATGGCAGTGCAGGTCTTTGTCGTCGATCTGTTGCTTGAACAGCAAGGTAGACTCTCCACCACAGAAATCTCCACTGGTGACAAGAGTAACATCACCCCAACCTTCCTGTGCCAGAAAATCAACAGCTACCAACGCTTGAAGCTCACAGGTTTGTTGCAGCATAACAAATTGTCTGTCATATAGACGAACGTTAGTCTGCACTGTAGAACTATAGGAAAACGGATTGTCAAGTAGTGACAAAAAGCCGGTGTGAAGAAACTCTGTGCTATCCTCATTCACAACACTATTTGTCAACTCAACGAATTCCGATTCAGGCATCGACACGCTACGCTTTTGATAAAACGGGCATACAATAGAGGCTAAAACTCTTGGCAGTTTTTCACGGGCCAGCCAAGTCATTTGACTTCTAGCACAGTTATCATGAGTCTCGTCATTCCCACAGGTGTCATATAGCCTGTAACTCAGCATTCTGTTCCTGTCCATCGCATTGATCAAATCTGTGGCGTACAGAAGAGCTTCGGCCTGCTCAACAGCGAAGCGGTGCGGTGGAAACTGTGCACTATTAGCGTCACACAGAGTGCACACGTCGTCGAGGGTCTCCTCAGAAATTCTGTCCCACATGGATACAGAGAAGAAGCCACCGACAACGGTGGTGTTAGCCGTAGTGCCATCGACATACATCGCGTGGTCTGTTGGATCCGGACAGTTGTTTGCTACATTGCTCGGTAAACATTGGTCTGGTCGTGAAGAAACGCAGCAAGCTTGAAGTGCTAGCAGCACAACAACGGCAGCTGCACGAAGCAATGTGGACCAGGAACAACCAGAGACGCACATGGCGGTCGATCTTGGGAGAGAAATCCTACTTGCGGCAAAATACCATTGTGTTTTGATATGCACCGTTGCCTCGTTTGTAACCGTAAGTTACACGTCCTTGCATGGTGACATCAACTTTCGCTACGTAAATGGAACACTAAATGAAGAAGCACTACAGTGTCCTCCGCGTACCATAGCTTTGCTACGTTGCCTCGTAGCCACGCAGTGTGGATTGCAGTCCCGGATGTGGTGTCACCATTCCTGATTTGCAATCCATACTTCTTCTGAGGCGAGGCTAGTTGCCTTGCAGGTCGGTCGCGAGCGTGAAAAAGATACTGACATTTGGTCACGTGTTTGCCTCAAGCAGCGATCACGTGTTACGTCTAGCTGGCCGGTCGGTCGGTCATCTAGGTACGTCACGATAGGGTACGACTCCCTAGGCTAACGTAATCGTAGTGTGCACACTAGTATAAAATAGATACTCGGACAGTATTCTACTCAGTGTGTGTGTGTGTGTGTGTGTGTGTGTGTGTGTGTGTGTGTGTGTGTGTGTGTGTGTGTGTGTGTGTGTGTGTGTGTAGTTGTTGTTGTCTTGCTGTTGTATTGCTAATCGAGCACTGTGTGCGTTGACAGTGTCTTAGTCTGTACGCGTTCTAGAGTAGTATTGTTCATCTCATAATTATGATATCGGCCAGTTGCCCTCTATAATTACAACCGTGTACGTCGACATAACTTTTGCAGTCCGTACACGTGTTACATACCTATTACTCTAGTAGTGGGCGCAAAGGGTGGTGGGGCTGACTCGCTGCTGAGACTTCGGCTCCGGTCTTTGATATTAAAAATTTTGAAAACGCTCTCGAAAAGTGGTGGGGCTCCAGCCCCCTCTAGCCTCTATTACGCGAAGCCGCTGTAGTGTTTCATACGTCGGTACACTGTACAAAGAGTTTTACCATGTCACGTGGTGGGTACACGTACGATTGTTTGTACGCTGATACTCTCCGGTACAGTACCGCTGTCACGGGAAACGCATACGCCCCTCGGTGTAATATCATGCTGCATGATCTGGTAATTGTTGCAATGATGTAAGCAACGGTAAAACATAATTAAAGTTAGCGATTTTACTAGACAGTGCTGTTGTACAGCAATCTGATTCCGCTATTTCAATTGCATGTTGACGGAAGTTCTCAGAGAGTAACCGAAACAATCAACGCACACGCTAGCTGAAATGCTAAGGGCGGCGACTCCTTGAGATTGAGGGGAGGGAATTTCGTAACAGATTGCCGCCATTTTGTTTTTAACTGAATGTGATTGGTTGTCACTGATTAATTAATCTGTGACCGAAGTATAACCAGAGCAGCATGCACACAAATGATCACAACAATTTGTATCAAGCTAGTCAACTGCAACACCATTCAGTATTATTTCTACTTGCAAGCAACAAAACTTCCAAAGTATTTTCTTCGATCATCGTTCGCTAAATCGAAGTCCCATTACATAGCGTGATAGCGTCCAGTATTGCCCGATATTGGAGGGCTGCTGCTGTAGCTCCTGCCCCCGGTTCCGCCGCCTCTGATTTATAACAATGTGATTTTGAAACAGATGTTGCATCCACCAATGTGTGTTTGCCAGAGACGTACTCTGGCATGCCTGTAGCACTTGTGTCTACTAAACTTTAGGGCTCTTCTCGCACGTGCATGCGGGTATCTCTAGAGTGCATATGCGCATTTTTAGATTCTATAATCTACTTGATTTAATTATTACTGCACGGATAGAGTTACGCCATGATCGGACGAGGAACCCTTATACCTAGACATTTCATTGCATCTGCATCCTCTACGCAATTGACAATGAGAACCACCTCGAGCTCTACGTTACGTTTATATTCTTTTTTCTAGCCGGTCGCCCGTACTCTGCTAACGCCGGCTGCCCGAAGACGCCCCCAGACTGCCCAGGTGAACAGAACGGAGCTGGAGATATTTCCGGATCTTCTAGTGTGATCGGTGGTGTTTTCTCCATCTCATCATGGCGTAGCAAGAGTTGCTCTCTGTGTTCTGACGACGCAACCGTGCAGCGTGCCAGCGTCGAGCTAACCGAAGTTCTAATACTCGCCACAAAGATTCTAGACAATGCGACAGAAGAGGAAGACGTGGCGTTTGGGTATAGCATCGACGACGACTCCTGCGGGAATCATCGAACTGCCGAGTGCATACAGAGTCTGACTCCGACTAGATCTACTCTGGCGACTTTTGTCGGTCCTTACTACGCGAACGAGACGGAGCAGGGCATTCTCTACAAGCATCTCAACGGATTTCCTCTTCATGATGACAAGGGAATTTTTCTCTTCCCTATGTGCCTTCTCGTACCTAACAGGCGTACAGTAATTTCTGGTAAGTCTCAGATTGTGATGTTTCATCAGACTTGCGAGTTGCAAACGCTCGCAGCTGTTGACTTCCTTCTACAGGAACGCTGGTGACGCATGCGGTATGGCTTCTTTACGTCTCTTCAAGCAAGAACTGTTGCGCAGAAATATCTTTTGCCATTTTCAAGTGAGTCTATGTATATGTAAAAAAGAATGCGTGCAGTAGACAACGTGTACTTGCAGTAGATGCTAGAGGAGTTGTGTGTGTGTGTGTGTGTGTGTGTGTGTGTGTGTGTGTGTGTGTGTGTGTGTGTGTGTGTGTGTGTGTGTGTGCACGTAAGCAAGTGACAGCATTGTCTCACTGTGTCATTCGTCCGTAGTGAACATGCGTAGGACAGTTCGACGAGCCGACACTTACATCAACATATTTGAGGGGTTCCAGAACTGACCGAGAAACGAGATTACATGTTTTCATTAGAAGCGGACGTAGCCAAAGCGATCGAAGGCGTCGTCGTCGAGCCGCAGAGGATCGAACTCATAGAAAACGTCGGATGCGGTGAGACACACAGAGTGCCTATCAAAACGCAGTCAGATGTATGTGATGTTGTGTTGTTGTGTAGGTAACTTTGGCAAGGTTTACAAGGCATTCTAGACGGTAACCAGACTGTGGCCGTCAAGTCGGTTCTAGGTGAGATTTTGCATGAAGCCTGAATTGTCATACTGTATATCTGCGAGTACGTGTTCCCCATACTCAAATAGTAGCCCATGTTCTGAGGTGATTGAAAAATAGTAGCCCTTCGCTGACACGTGCACTTCGCTGACATGTATACCTACTTGCACATGAACACCAGCTGCGAAAATGTGGTTTAAGGCTGCCTGTGTGGGTGTAAAAGTGTTAGTGTTCTGCACAATTAGATGAAACCCGCTGTCTTTCTCGGGTTTAAAAGTGCTCGAACAGTAACCCTTTGGTCACTAGAAGCAGCAACGTGCTGAACGAATGTCAACACACTGCCATATACGCAACGCAGTGTTGGAGCTCTAAGGCAAGGCACTTGGTCACCGAAGTCGTTCGGGATATGCCAGCTGTGAAGAGGTGTTTGTAAATTCGAAAACATACATGGAACTGCGCAACTTTGACTCAATGGGACACTCCCACGCATACTTGGTATGTGTCCGTACAGTATGAATGGTAAAGCATGTAAACTATGTATGACAGCTGCTGTCTGCATCTCAGGACAAGAGTCATTAGACTTACTGTTGCTTGGCCAGTAAGAGTCAATCGTTTTTCGCTTTGACATGCTGACAGCTACATGCAGTGCCATAGCACATAGCTACCAACCGTCCCAGGATTCCCTGGATTGTACCGGGATTTGGCCCTCCGTCACCCGTCGGGACACAAAATGTCCCGGGATTTCCTTGAACAGATTGACGAATACAACCGAGAGAGTAGATAGAGAAGTCGAAGTCATACACTCATGTTCCATCCTGATTCTAATGATCTTTCGAGTTATTGTCTGGTCTGTGGCCTAGTGGCTTCGGTTTGTCTACAGCACATGCAATTACATTGAATATCATGGGAACTGCAAGGCCGTACCTTTTGCGCGTGCGTTACGTGGGGGCGTGGAATTTGTACACTAAAATCCAGGGAATTTGGGTGTCCAAGCTCTGGGTTTTCATGTCCAGAGGTTGGCAGGTATGATAGCGCCCCTGGGTTATCATTGTTAACCCTCTTTGACAGAGAATATACCAAATACCCGGGTTACCCTTTCATGGATTTATGTTCATTCCCCGGATTGTCAATCCGCGGCGAGGATTGACAATCCGGGGAATGACGAAGACGGGGAGAGACTGACTCGAGTCTAGGATTTATGTTCTGCCTGTCTACGTTATACTTCTGAGCAACAAGCTGCATCTTATCTACAAACGGTACTGCGCTCTCGAAGCTTTCAATACAGTAATCAGTGAAACAATAACGGATGTACAGTAGCAGTAAATCCACTTTCACCCGTTATGTCCCGGATAAGCGGATTTTTACCGGCAGTGTCGCCTATAGCTATTTGACTGTACGTGGGTAGGATTCTTTCAGAGAATTTACGATTTGTGGATAGTTTTCTGGATGAAACGTTTGGCACTCCCGTTAGAGTTCTGTTGAATTGACGTCTCGTTTGAGTGTCTTCATTTCAACGGACGTAGAGAGCCGTCAAGAATTGAAGATGCTCGTGTCTACACCAAATATAGAGCAGGTAAGCATTTAAACTAACTGGTTTGGTGTTGCTCCGGGTTTAGTACGCTCACACATTGCAAATTCTGTAATTCAAGAAATTATATAAGGCAATGAATTTGAGGCTTCGAATTCTGTCTCACCGTACAGCAGGACATCTGGCATGTGAATGGTTACTGCAACCTTTACGCTTCAGCAGCACTGCTTTTCTGTTGACTGAGATAGTTTGTTTCTTTTTGTTTGTTTGTTGTTGTTGTTTGTAATATTTCTTTTATGTTAAAATTGCATCATGTTTATGTGTGCGACGCAGATATACAATAACGTATAATAATTAGCTGAGGAAAAACTTAGGATAAACTATTAAACCCTAGCGTTTCAGATATTTTGACATATTAGCAAAGACTATAGGTACATATACATATGATATGTATAGTAGATTAGTGACAGGCAGTTAGCTGCTGAAGAAGCCATTGCAGTGTTCACCAAATTGTGTAGCCTGGATGGTCTGGACAACCACAAATATTGGATGGTCAACCAAACAGGCATTTGCAGGTAGCCCAGAACAACTACACACTGTTTGGGCAACATACCTGTAGCTGTTCTGTGTTAAGATTTAATAGTTTCTGTTGTCTGCTACTGTTCGTTTCTAACGAACTAGTGGTGATCAGCAAGAGTGAAAGGCGTGACTAGTTGTAGCTAATACCGTCTGTTGTTCTCAGTATCAATTGCAATACTCGTCTAAGAAGGTCATGCAGTAACAACTTCTTGCAGGATTAGCAATTACATACAAGAATTTTAGTTTGTCTAAATTCTTAGTCTATATTCCAATATCAGTTGTCTAGGTGCTTTTCCTAATATAACTAATGACAGCAACATATTTAAATATAATTATTGGTACACTTAAGGATAACTTCTTAATTGTGCCCAAAAATTTTTGGGCCTTCTTTAATTATTAGGCAGCTACTGCATGTTTATGACAGGCAACCTAACATTTTCCCAGGCAACCAACACATGGGCACATGGTAGCCCAGGGACAGCTAACAGGTGTAGTGATTTGATGAACACTATACATTGAACAAGTCGTGTTAGCATGTTGCATAAAAGACTAATGCAATAATGTAGAACAAGAAAATATTATTTTGATCCTTTACAACTTGCAGATTTAATTTAGCGATTTTTTTGAATTCAAAAATTTGCAACTATTTAATCGCTCGCAAAAATTTCCTGAATTACAGTACCTAGTATTAAGATTTTAAGATAATTTGTTTGCATTTGATTACCATCATCATGCATCATCATTGTATGAGGATGATGAGGATGATGATGCTAACAACTTACCATACTTGGAGGTTTATATTTTAGCTTTCAGACAGTTGCCTTGTGATGAGTATCAACAACTTGATTTTGCTCTCTAAGACCACGGGAAAGACACCCATAAACAGATAGACTAGTATCCATTAATTGCTTGATATTCTAGGACCTTGCAATTATTAACTGCAGTCACTGATTCTGCCATGCATGCCATATCCTATACTAGTATGTGTAGCCACTTTTTTCGGGCACTACGTTTAGCAACACTACACGAATTTTTTGTTTTTATTTTATTGGGTAGGAGAAACCTTGTAACTACTCACTGTACTAATACACACGTATTCCCACATGCTACAGAACACTATGAACGGCGCTACTGCTGCTGGACAGCGATTCATTGAAGTATGCAATGTCAACCCTCTTGTCAGTGATCCTGTAATCTGACGTTGACTTTAGCTAGTTGTCTAAATTCTAGCTGCCAAAATTCTGCCTAGGGACATACTTGCCAGTATCTGTAACCATGCTCCAATAGATCGCTACCTATAACATTCAGCGTACTCATTGTGTCTAGAGCTAACTTTACCCCGGTGGTCAGACTTCAGGATTTGTTTATTTGATCAATTTAAAAGGCAGGAGATAACCGTCCCCTCTTTAGCTGAGGCTGTATGTGGATACACAATACGTTGATGGTGCATGCAGTTATAGTAAGTAGAACAATTCCATGGCGTCAGATCCTAACTACTGATTGAGTAACTCTTGTCCTGCCATGAGAGCCTGAAGTGACTCACATGACTTCATGTGCCACAAATGCTGTTCACTGTTAGGGCAAATTCGCTTGTAACACTTGATAGTTACCAGTTGAATTTACTACTCCTGAGTCCTGTGACTTCACTGTGTAGTGACTAAAATTACGTTTAGTACTTAGCAGGACATTCCACAAATCGCACAACACTAGACAATGTCATCAATACATACTATATGACAATGTCAACACAAATTGTAGATCACTACAAATATCTGTTCGCTACTCATGAAGATGACCTACCTATTACCATGCTGCAACTATCTACACCTGATACCAATAATGGATACCGATAATGATAATGGATACATAATGGATACCGATAATAAGCTGCTTATTGCTGTGCTGTGATACGATAATGCACTGCTCACTGTTGTGCAAGTTCTAAACATCCAACTCTGACTGATGATAACGAGGTGTTTCCTCATTCTCCAACTCTGACTGATGATAACGAGGTGTTTCATCATTCTCCTCCACTGCAGTCATATTGACAACCACATCACCACCTCGTCCTAGCTTGTCCAGAAGCTCTAATCCTAATCCTTCACCACCATCTGGCTCATTCTCACGATTTGCTCTTTCTCTCTCAGCCTGCTCTTCGATCTCCATGATTTCGGCCGAACGTGCCTGAGACCAGTTTGAGTAAGGATCCGGTGGGACAGGTTCATCAGCAGCATTAGGATCAAAGTAATTCATTAACTCAGTGAGGAATTCTTCAATATCCCGGACCAGACTTGTGAACGTAGGACGTTCCTCCGCGTTGATTATCCAGCAACGCTTCATAATTTCATATCTGCAAAGCAACAAATTAGCTTACAAATGATCTGAATATTGCAACTACACGGCCCACAATTCAAATGGACACTCATCAGGTTTGTGGAGACGATTTCCTCGTTTAAGGTAGGGAATAACATCTTGATTGGAGACACCAGGATAGGGAACTTGAGCCAAAGTCATGACTTCCCACATTGTAACACCAAATGCCCACTAGACAGATAAGAGTAACAACTTGTATGTTATCACAACACCACAGACTACCTGACCAATTAGTAAATAGTATAAACATTCAAACAGAGTCACTTTACTGCCACCACTAAAATGATTTCACTCTGAGAGTTTTCACAGGTCATTCAAACACTTCGATAATTTCCAGGCTACGATATCCTGGCAGTTAATGAAGGTATTATGTAGCCTGTAATCCTAAGGACTCTTGCACACACAAACAATACTGTGCATTCAAAGGCAGCCACATGCACACAACATACACAGAGACATTGTTAATGTGTCCCAACATCTCTGAATATGTTGTATATAGATGTCACGTGCTTGCTAAGGAGGTGATTATTGTCCATTATATCATTTTGATTGATTTTTGTAATCCTTAATTTAAGCTTTTTTATGCCCATAGAATGACTAAAACATAATCAGAAATATTAATCCTCATGCTTGAGACAAGATGGATTTAAGTAATGCAGATAGTCTGAGTGTGCTCATTAGGCAACTCTGAATGAACTCTAGCACCATAATAGAACACGTGCCAAAGCAGATTACCAGTGGACACTTACCACGTCAGATTTTTCTGTGAAGAAGAAATCGATGAGACTTTCAGGTGCCATCCATTTCACTGGCAGCTGGCCTCCATGTCCCATCCTATAATAGTCCTTGCCCTCAGACATTTCACGAGAAAGACCAAAGTCGGCCACTTTTATTTCCAAATCATTGTTCACCCTGTATTAGTAATTCAATGAAATTAGGACAGAAACCACTACGTACACCTACAGCCTTACATGCAGTTTCTGGCGGCAAGATCACGATGAATGATGCCCTGCTTGCTGAGATATTCCATTCCCATACCAATCTGATGACAAAACTTTGCTAGTTGAGCAAGATTGATTGGACTTTTCTAAACATAGAAATAGTTAGCAGATGAGCTGTGAGAATCAACATTTCACGAACCAATGCTTCCTCCGGAGAAAGCTTTCCTGGTCTGCTTTTTCTCAGGTAGTTCTTGAGATCTCCTCTCTCCATAAATGGTAGTACGATCAACGGTGCAGTCATTCGTACCTTTGCGCTGTCGTCGTTTAGCCAACAGATCCCAACCAGTTCCATTACATTGGGATGATCAAATGCCTTCATCTGCAGTCCTTCCCGTATAAAATCAGTCACCTCCTTTTGACTAGTTACATCTAAAATCATATTGTATAATATTGTTTATTAGCACTGTTAATGCAAATAGCCAGTGTCCTACCCTGCACCGATTTCACTGCGACTTCGTTGTCTGTATCAAGCATACCCTTGAAAACCTCTCCAAAATTGCCTAGACAGCAAGCAGACATTAAAATTTAGTACCATAAAGTTTGCTACAACGTACAGTACCTTTTCCAATTGTAACTTTGATGTCTATCCTTCCAGGATCAATCAGCACTTCGCCTATCTCTTTTAGGACATCCTCGTCAAGCATGAAGCTTGATCCTTCAGTTTTGGCAGAGAGGTGAGGAAATCCATCAAATAGATAGAGATGCTTTTGCGAAGACTGACTACGAATTCCTTAGGACAAAACATCATCATTTGTACGTACACATTAAGCATAAATACAAAACACTTGGATTACGACACAGAACTGGTTACTAAGCCATAATGTCACATACTGAAATGTGTGTGTGGCTATGTGTGTGAACATGCGTGGAGATAATGTGTTAAGACAACAGAATGGAACTCTGACTACTTACTTAGCAGCTCTATAGAATAACGGTATTCTTGGATTTCTCTCCTCTTTTCACGAATGCTTTTGACAGTTTGAAGAGCACTCACAAGTAGACCAACAAATGCAGGAAACAACGCAAGGAAAATGAACCACCGTCCATGATTAAGACACTGTGATGTACTATCAACGTGCACAACAAACACCAACCCAATCATGTACAGGATGCTGGCTGCAACTGCAATCGACGTCCTGATAATGTCAAAAACAGTCAAATGATGCTCATCTTCTTCATCCTTTTTTACACACAAGTCGACAATGAGGAGAGCAATGAATGCAATCAGAAGAATGGCACCAAACCAGTACGAACCAGCCACTACTGATTTGCCTCGTTCTTGGTAACAATGTTCAATTGCCGTACTGTTGTCATCAAACTTCTCTACTTTGTCAAAGTGAGCCACAGCCGCCACAATGAGCTGAATCATGACCAAAGCAAGGAAGCCAAATATTTTAAGGCACAGTTGTCCAAGACGATTCTCAAACCTTCGACAGGCAACGTAAATCAGTAAGACAGTGAAGCAAACGCCATTCGCCAAATTCACCAAGAAGTCATCTCCACGATTATCACAATCGAAAGACTCATCGCCGAATATGATCCAGAAGCAAATGCAGATCGAAAACAGAGTGAGACCAAGCACAATACTGTATCCTGGTGATCTAAGAACACGTTTCACACTCACTTTTATATTGCTGTCATTTCTTACTGTTTCATCATTGTCACTCTTTATTCGTACACAACTATCATTCCATATGTACACGAGACATACGGCAATAAGCAGAAGAAGGATGACAACAACGAGACCGACCATACCGTGCAGTTTGTCAGGATTACAAGAGTCGTCAATAAACTTCATCGTTGGTTTCATCGTCAGCGTTGTTGGTACTGATGTGGTTGGTACTGTTGTTGTTGGCATTGTTGTTGTTGGTACTGCTGTTGTTGGGCATGTTTGAAACTTAGGAAGGGGTTGCTGTTGTATTGGTGTCATTGTGGACATGACAGTGGACATGACAGTGCTGTTAACAAGAGATCCATTAGTATTGCTACCAAAGTCAGTCATATTACCAACACTGTCGGAGATATTGACAGTAGAAGTACTAACAACAGTGGGAATCTCCGAACTGACAGTGCTGTTTACAGAGGCATTCGTGCTGTTATCCACAATCGTGTTGTTATCCACATTCATGTTATTATCCACACTGTTGACTGTAGGAGTAGTGGGAAATTCAGAGTTATTAACAAAAACATAGAGGTGACCATTGTTGCTTTCTATCCCATTGCTATCAATTGTCCATATCCCATACTCTTTTCCACCTAAAACGTAAGTAAACTCCGTTGTTCCAGTTGTTCCATTTGATGTATCATTTGACCCAATTCCCAGCATTGTTTCATTTGATGTATGCTCTGAGACGTTCATATCTCTAGAATACACTCTATCTCCTCCAGTATCACTTTCTGTTTCGATCACCATCTCTAATTCAAGAATCCTGTATTGCCATTGCAAAGGTTGTTGCCAATAAAATGAGCGATGTGTGTGTCCTGTTTCTCCAAACACTAACGTATTTCCGGTCTCCTTGTTCTCAATTGTCCTATTGGCCTTGAAAGGTAAAAAACCGTCACCTAAATCGAACGTTTCAGGTAGTTCTTTGTGGTTAGCATAGTGAATCTCTACGAATTCTCTGATCAGAGAAACTCCAACCATGACAAGTGCAGCTTTGTAGTTTCTCAAAATTGGTCTAATAATTGCAGGCAATGATTCATTAGCATTGCACTGATCAGAACAATTGTAATAACTGTGCCAATATCGCTGCAACCACGTGTTCCGAGTCCACTCATATGAATTGAGACGAATGGATGCCATGTGTTCCTGAATTACTTCAGTCCCATTAATATCATTCCTGAGAGCATAGACTTTGTGGCCATTTTTCACCAATTGTACGATGAGTTCAAACAAGGTATCTGCTTTTCTTGGGTCACCCCAGAAATCTCCAAACAGAAACGAATATGTGCGATTGACATGTGACAAAACGGATTCACTAAAGATTTGAAGAGTGGTAACAGCAAACTCAATAGACGAGAGATAGACAATGTGTGTTGACTGCTCCAAATCATCGTAAAATTTACGGTGATGTAAATAAGTATTAGCCGTATCTTCTTCATATGCTTCACCAATGGTTTGAATAGCCAATTGTGTATAGTCTTTTGGCATATCTGTTGTTGTTTCAGGGGGTCGCTGCCGTCGATAGGCAACCTGTCAGAAACACAAATCAGCTTTATCTGGCAGAGTTACGTCAAGCTATGGTAACATTTCCATGATATCATGTGAGAACAACTTTGTACATACGGGTACAGCATTTTGTAAAGAATAATCTCAAATCCTGATATGACTAACTACAGTTGCTGACGTTATGATAATTCAGGAAGTCACTACTTTTATTCATTTTCAGTGAGCTAATATTCTTATCCTCATTTACATGTAACATTTACCTCTTTTGCTTAAAGCTTGTTTTAATTAGATCAGTCAGTTGGATAATCAGACAAAAGTCAATAATTTTAGGTGTCAGTCTGTGTAACTAATGCATGAACTAGCCACTGGCAGCTAACAATTGTAGTTGGTTGTCATCTAAAAATTCATTGCCATAGGCACTAAAATAGTCACCATTCTGAACCCTTGCTTGACATCAGCCACACACACGCACACACACACACACACACACACACACACACACACACACACACACACACACACACACCAGTTTTAGATCTGACCTACTGGATGAGCCATCAATTATGCAAATTTGCATGCACCTTGCAATTGCAAAACATTATACTTCCCACCATGGTAGCTACTCCAATAGTAAGCTTCCTAATTAATGTTTAGACCATCTATACTTCCCACCATCCTAAGCTTCCTAATGTTGGAAAGAGGCCAGTGCACAAAGGAACCAAAATATAACCCTTACAGAGATAATCAGACATTGACGGGAAAATGCTTTATCTTTCATTCTTTTCAAAATACTGATACCTCTGATTTCTAATTACTTGACTGGAGGCCTGTCTGTTGCTGACTGTCACCCTGGTCTGGTTGTTAGTGGATTCTCTCCATACCCAATGGGAAGGTTGGACAGAAGTACTAATACAAATAATTCATAAAGTAGAGAGGTCTCCTAAACATCTTTTGGCTCCTCATGAAAATCAATCAAAAGCCACAAAAGACACTCTAATAAGGACACACTGATTGCATCCATATACTTTACATTAGATGCCTTGTTTCGAATTAGTCATCTAGTCACCTACATTGAAATGGCAGTCCAGGTCTTTGTCATCGATCTGTTGCTTGAACAGCAAGGTAGACTCTCCACCACAGAAATCTCCACTGGTGACAAGAGTAACATCACCCCAACCTTCCTGTGCCAGAAAATCAACAGCTACCAACGCTTGAAGCTCACAGGTTTGCTGCAGCATAAGAAAACGGTTGTAATAGGGACTATAAACGTCATTCTCCACCCTAGAACTGTAGGAAAACGGATTGTCAAGTAGTGACAAAAAGCCGGTGTGAAGAAACTCTGTGCTATCCTCATTCACAACACTCTTTGTCAACTCAACGAATTCCGATTCAGGCATCGACACGCTATGCTTTTGATAAAACGGGCATACAATAGAGGCTAAAACTCTAGGCAGTTTTTCAGAGGCCAGCCAAGTCATCTGACTTCCAACACAGTTATCATGAGTCTGGTCATTCCCACAGGTGTCATATAGCCTGTAGCTCAGCATTCTGTTCCTGTCCATAGCATTGATCAAATCTGTGGCGTACAGAAGAGCTTCGGCCTGCTCAACAGCAAAGCGGTGCGGTGGAAACTGTGCACTATTAGCGTCACACAGAGTGCACACGTAGTCGAGGGTCTCCTCAGAAATTCTGTCCCACATGGATACAGAGAAGAAGCCACCGACAACGGTGGTGTTAGCCGTAGTGCCATCGACATACATCGCGTAGTCTCTTGGATCCGGACAGTTGTTTGCTACACTGCTCGGTAAACATTGGTTTGATAGTGAAGAAACGCAGCAAGCTTGAAGTGCTAGCAGCACAACAACGGCAGCTGCACGAAGCAATGTGGAACAGGAACAACCAGAGACGCACATGGCAGTCGATCTTGGGAGAGAAATCCTACTTGCGGCAAAATACCATTGTGTTTTGATATGCACCGTTGCCTCGTTTGTAACCGTAAGTTACACATCCTTACATGGTGACATCAACTTTCGCTACGTAAATGGAACACTAAATGAAGAAGCACTACAGTGTCCTAGGGCGTACCCCATAGCTTTGCAACGTTGCCTCGTAGCCCCGCAGTGTGGATTGCAGTCCCGGATGTTGTGTCACCATTCCTGATTTGCAATCCACACTTCTTCTGAGGCGAGCCTTGCAGGTCGGTCGCGAGCGTGAAACAGATACTGACATTTGGTCACGTGTTTGCCTCAGCAGCGATCACGTGTTACGTCTAGCTGGCCGGTCGGTCGGTCATCTAGGTACGTCACGATAGGGTACGACTCCTTAGGATAACGTAATCGTAGTGTGCACACTAAAGTCTGTTCACGAATTAGATGGACTCGTGCCAGAGGGTTGGACCTTAGCTAACAGATTATCAAGAAAGCCGGATGTTATGTTTGTATAAGAAGCTATCTTAGACTGATTGCATTCTTAGCGGGTGTTGTCACAAGGACACAAACCACTAGATATTATGGTGATTGAAGTAGACCCTAACGAAGAGTCAGATGCTGGTGAGTCTGATTCCACAGAGAGCTATGACGAAGATCAATGCAAGCCACAGGAAATCAATAAATGCTTGCTTGTACTGTACACGAGTTTCTAATTGTTTGCGTCATTAGGATTTTGTTACACCCCTTCTTAGTTTGATAAAGAGTCATCTCACTGGGGGTTGTCTCTAGATTGATCTGATTAAGCTTGTCTCCACCCGCTAACTCATTACAATTCCGGAAGTTGCTTATGCTGGTCTTCTGTTCATAGTAAGAAATGTATAATTATTATAATTGAATTAAGCTCTTCAAAAGCTGTCCATCGATATCAATTAGACCTCGGAAACCCATACTATAATCCTGCTACGCGCTGAATTCCTCAGTCCATCTAATGCGTGAACGGACTTTAGTATAAAATAGATACTCGGACAGTATTCTACTCAGTGTGTGTGTGTGTGTGTGTGTGTGTGTGTGTGTGTGTGTGTGTGTGTGTGTGTGTGTGTGTGTGTGTGTGTGTGTGTGTAGTTGTTGTTGTCTTGCTGTTGTATTGCTAATCGAGCATTGTGTGCGTTGACAGTGTCTCAGTCTGTACACGTTCTAGAGTAGTATTGTTCATCTCATAATTATGATATCGGCCATTTGCCCTCTGTATAATTACAACCGTGTACGTCGACAAAACTGTTCCAGTCCGTACACGCGTTACATACCTATTACTCTAGTAGTGGGCGCAAAGGGTGGTGGGGCTGACTCGCTGCTGAGACTTCGGCTCCGGTCTTTGATATTAAAAGTTTGAAAACGCTCTCGAAAAGTGGTGGGGCTTCAGCCCCCTCTAGCCTCAGCCCCCTCTAGCCTCTATTACGCGACACCGCTGTAGTGTTTCATACGTCGGTACAAAGAGTTTTACCATGTCACGTGGTGGGTACACGTACGATTGTTTGTACGCTGATACTCTGCGGTACAGTACCGCTGTCACGGGGAAAGCGTACATGTACATGCGCTAATACAGCAGTGATAACAATGAACGCATACGCCCCTCGGTGTAATATCATGCTGCATGATCTGGTAATTGCTGCAATCGTGTAAGCAACGGTAAAACATAATTAAAGTTAGCGATTGTACATAGTGCTGTTGTACAGCAATCTGATTCCGCTATTTCAATTGCATGTTGACGGAAGTTCTCAGAGAGTAACCGAAACAATCAACGCACACGCTAGCTGAAATGCCAAGGGCGGCGGACTCCTTTAGATTGGGGGGAGGGAATTTCGTAACAGATTGCCGCCATTTTGTTTTTAACTAAATGTGATTGGTTGTCACTGATTAATTAATCTGTGACCGAAGTATAACCAGAGCAGCATGCACACAAATGATCACAACAATGTGTATCAAGCTAGTCAACTGCAACACCATTCAGTATTATTTCTACTTGCAAACAACAAAACTTCCAAAGTATTTCTTCGATCATCGTTCGCTAAATCGAAGTCCTATTACAGAGCGTGATAGCGTCCAGTATTGCCCGATATTGGAGGGCTGCTGCTCTAGCTCCTGCCCCCGGTTCCGCCGCCTCTGATTTATAACAATGTGATTTTGAAACAGATGTTACATCCACCAATGTGTGTTGGCATGCCTGTAGCACAGACTGCACGTTGTGTCTACTAAACTTTAGGGCTCTTCTCGCACGTGCATGCGGGTATCTCTAGAGTGCATATGCGCATTTTAGATTCTATAATCTACTTGATTTAATTATTACTGCACGGATAGAGTTTCACCATGATCGGACGAGGAATCCTTATACCTAGACATTTCATTGCATCTGCATCCTCTACGCAATGGACAACAAGAACCACTTCGATCTCTCCGTTACGTTTATATTCTTTTTTCTAGCCGGTCGCCCGTACTCTGCTAACGCCGGCTGCCCGAAGACGCCCCCAGACTGCCCAGGTGAACTGAACGGAGCTGGAGATATTGCCGGATCTTCTAGTGTGATCGGTGGTGTTTTCTCCATCTCATCATGGCGTAGCAAGAGTTGCTCTCTGTGTTCTGACGACCCAACCGTGCAGCGTGCCAGCGTCGAGCTAGCCGAAGCTCTATTACTCGCCACAGAGATTCTAAACAATGCGACAGGAGAGGAAGACGTGGCTTCCAGAAGAGGAAGAAGTGGAAGACGACTCTTGCGGGAATCATCGAACTGCCGAGTGCATACAGAGTCTGACTCCGACTAGATCTACTCTGGCGACTTTTGTCGGTCCCTACTACGCCGAGCGGAGCATCCCTTTGAACGAGACGGAGCAGGGCATTCTCTACAAGTATCTCAACGGATTTCCTTCTCATGATGACAAGGGAATTTTTCTCTTCTTGATGTGCCTTTCTCGTACCTAACAGGCGTACAGCAATTTGTAGTAAGTCTCAGCTTGTAGTGTTTCATCAGACTTGCGAGTTGCAAACGCTCGCAGCTGTTGACTTCCTTCTACAGGAACGCTGGTGGAATGTTACCGTTTTGGGAGCGGTGACGCATGCGGTACGGCTTCTTTACGTCTATTCAAGCAAGAACTGTTGCGCAGAAATATCTTTTGCCATTTTGAAGTGAGTCTATGTATTTGTAAGAAAGAATGCATGCAGTAGACAACGTTTACTTGCAGTAGATGCTAGAGGGGTTGTGTGTGTGTGTGTGTGTGTGTGTGTGTGTGTGTGTGTGTGTGTGTGTGTGTGTGTGTGCACGTAAGCAAGTGACAGCATTGTCTCACTGTGTCATTCGTCCGTAGTGAACATGCGTAGGACAGTTCGACGAGCCGACACTCACATCAACATATTTGAGGAACGAGATTACATGTTTTTATTAGAAGCGGATGTGGCCAAAGCGATCGAAGGCGTCATCGTCGAGCCGCAGAGGATCGAACTCATAGAAACGTCGGATGCGGTGAGACACATAGAGTGTCTATCAAAACGAGATCAGACGTATGTGATGTTGTGTTGTTGTGTAGGTAACTTTGGCGAGGTTTACAAGGGCATTCTAGACGGTAACCACACTGGCCGTCAAGTCGTTTCTAGGTGAGAGCAGCTTGATGTTGCATGAAGTCTGAATTGTCATACTGCGTTTCTGCGAGTACGTGTACCCCATACTCAAATAGTAGCCCATGTTCTGAGGTGATTGAAAAATAGTAGCCCGTGCTCGAACAGTAACCCTTGCGTCACTAAAAGCAGCAACGTGCTGAACGAATGTCAACACACTGCCATATGCGCAACGCAGTGTTGGAGCTCCAAGGCAAGGCACTTGGTCACCGAAGTCGTTCGGGCTATGCCAGCTGTGAAGAGGTGTTTGCAGTTCCGAAAACATACTTGGAACTGCGCATACTTTGACTCGATGGGACACTCCCACGCATACTGGATGTAAACTATGTATGACAGTCGCTGTCTGCGTCTCAGGACAAGAGTGATCAGACTTACTTTTGCTTGGCCATTAAGAGTCAATCGTTCTTCGCTTTGATATGCTGACAGCTACATGCAGTGCCATAGCACACTTAACTGCCAACCGTTCCGGGATTTCCTTGAACAGATTGACGAATACAACCGAGAGAATAGCGAAGTCGAAGTCATGCTCACATGTTCCATCCTGATTCTAATGATCTTTGGAGTTATTGTCTGGTCTGTGGCCTAGTGGCTTCGGTTTGTATACAGCACATGCAGTTACAGTAAGCGCGAATATCATGAGAACTGCAAGGCCGTACCTCCTGCGCATGCTTTACGTAGGGGCGTGGCATTTGGTACGCTAAAATCTAGGGAATTTGGGTGTCCAAGTCCTGGGTTTTCATGTCCAGAGGTTGGCAGGTATGATAGCGGCCCTGGGTTATTATTGTTAACCCTCTTTGACAGAGAATATACCAAATGCCCGTGTTACCCTTTCATGGATCTAAGTTCTGTCTGTCTACGTTATACTTCTGAGCAACAAGCTGCATCTTGTCTACAAACGGTACTGTGCTCTCGAGGCTTTCAATACAGTAATCATTGAAACAATAACGGATGTACAGTAGCAGTAAATCCACTTTCACCCGTTATGTCCCGGATAAGCGGATTTTTACCGGCAGTGTCGCCTATAGCTATTTGACTGTACGTGGGTAGGATTCTTTCAGAGAATTTACGATTTGTGGATAGTTTTCTGGATGAAACGTTTGGCACTCCCGTTAGAGTTCTGTTGAATTGACGTCTCGTTTGAGTGTCTTCACTTCAACGGACGTAGAGAGCCGTCAAGAATTGAAGATGCTCGTGTCTACAACAAATTAAATATAGAGCAGATAAGCATTTAAACTAACTGGTTTGGTGTTGCTCCGGGTTTAGTACGCTCACACATTGCAAATTCTGTAATTCAAGAAATTGTATAAGGCAATGAATTTGAGGCTTCGAATTCTGTCTGACCGTGCAGCAGGACATCTGGCATGTGAATGGTTACTGCAACCTTTACGCTTCAGCAGCACTGCACTTAAAATTAAGGAGCTACCCTTTTTCTGTTGACTGAGATAGTCTGTTTCTTTTTGTTTGTTTGTTGTTGTTGTTGTTGTTGTTTGTAATATTTTCTTTTATGTTAAATTTGCATCATGTTTATGTGTGCGACGCAGACATACACTAACATATAATAATTAGCTGAGGAAAAACTTAAGATAAACTAACCCTAGGGTTTCAGATATTTTGACATATTAGCAAAGACAATACATATACATATGATATGTACAGTAGATTAGTGACAGGCAGTTAGCTGCTGAAGAAGCCATTGCAGTGTTCACCAAATTGGGTAGCCCGGACGCTCTGGACAACCACAAATATTGGATGGTCAACCAAACATGCATTTGCAGGTAGCCCAGAACAACTACACACTGTTCGGGCAACATACTTGTAGCTGTTCTGTGTTAGAGGTAACTGACATGAAAAAATCAAAAATTTTTATTGCATTTTTGTTTGTTCTTAATGTTCTTATGCCCCAAAAATTAAAAGTTTAATTTTTGAAGCTACGTTCGTGAAGATATCGAGGAGTAAGCGTACCCGCCATGACGTCCAAGAGGAACGGAAGTGGCTAGAGCGCATGCTGGCAATAGAAAACGTCTGACGAGATAGTACACCTCTGGTTGCCTGCTGGCTGCAGTAATGTGCTCAGAAAGAAAGCATGGCTTTGATTCGCTTCTCCAGTAATACCAAGATGTCAAAGAAATGAGCCGCGCGAGGAAACAGGCGAGAAATGCGTATTCTCAGCCGGAATGTTTGGAACGGAGGATAACGTTAGTGAGTCACTTACTGTGAGGCTTTGGGCTATTACCCAAGGTAAAAGGAGACTGAAGCCTGAAGCATAATCGAGCTGCGCTGGTGATTTGTGTACTAGGAAGCCATTGAGAGGATTGCAACGTGACAATGTGAGAAAGTCAACATATACAGGAGGGGAGAAAAGGCTGAAAGAAAGCGTGAGAAATGAAGGGTAAGTCATGTAGAAATCATCTCACAAGAAGTGGGTTGGAGAGAACATGAGTTGTACTGTCATCCATACTCACTAATTAATTGAATCATGAATTGATATCAGAAATCCAGATCTAACTGGCTTCTTCTCACCTTTTTCATTTTACACAACGAATATTTGAGAATTAGTCAATTACCCATGGTCAGAGCAAACAAGATTATGAAATCTCTCTTAATTAATTCAACAGACTCTAATTTATGAGGATGTTGGAAACTGCTGTAAAAGGATGGGTGGGAGGATTGTTGATAATTGATTACAATCTTCAGAAGTTTCAATCGACTCTTCTCAACCTACAAACAAAAATAACACCATTCACTGGTAGTTCCAGTGACAATTATGTTTCACATGAAAAAACCTAACCATATAATTATTGATGGCTTTCTTTTACTTGAGATACTCTATAATGTCTCATAGTGCCTTCTGACGTTTAAATTGTGACCTCATGGAATTTCCATTATATACAAAGCAGCCAACAACAATCTGTAAAAGCAACATTACTTTTATAAATAACTTGATATTGTATTGCATGTGTGCTAGCATTTTTAAATAACAGAGCTACTGTGTGAAGTACAACAGAAAATAAAAAGAGCCATTTTGCCAAGACATTGTAAGTACATAGACAGTAATTCTAAACAACCAGAAACACACCACCACTACCAACAACAATAACAACAACAACAGTTGGCATTGCAACCAACAGTAAGGAATGAAAAAAACTGTGCACTCATATACCTGCGAATGCTACGTACTGGAGTCCAGGACAGGGATTAGATTCTTCATCATTGTCGACGTAATCCACATCAACATCAAGAGAAGCTCATCTCTTCGGTTCAAACTTACTTTCACGCTCTATCAGTAGGTAGAAAATAGTCACAAGCAACTCTATCGATCGTAGAATTTTACAGGACTTACCCTTAATTTCTTATTCTTTCTTTCAGCCTTTTCTTCTCTTCTATATTTGTTGACTTTCTCACAGTGTCACGTTGCAATGGCTTCGTCTAGTATAAATCGCCAGCGCAGCTTGCTGCTTCAGGCTTCAGTCTCCTTTTTACCTTGGGGTAAAGCCCAAAGCCTCCTACTAACGTAATCCTCCGTTTCGAAACATTCCGGCTGAGAAAACGCACTAGACGGGTCTGAACGTGTGGTTGGCCCATCCCACCGATTTCTCGCTTGTTTCATTCGCGTTGCCCATTACTTTCACATCTTGGCATTGTTGGAGAAGCGAATCAAAGCCACACTTCCTTTCTGAGCGCATTGCTGCAGCCAGCAGACAACCAGACGTTTACTTTCTCCTAGGACTTTGCTATTGCCAGCATGCGCTCTAGCCACTTCCGTTTCTCTTTGGATGTCACGCGGGTGTACGCCTACTAAACATCCGGAAGCACTTTGCGCCTCAATATCTTCACGAATATAGCTTCAAAAATTAAACTTTTAATGTTTTGGGCATACGAACGTTAAGAACTAATAAAGAATGCAATAAAATAATTTTTGATTTTTTCATGTCAGTTACCCTTTAGAGAAGGCCCAAAAATTTTTGGGTACAATTAAGAATTTATCTTTAATTGTACCAATAATTATATTTAAATATGTTGCTGCCATTAGTTTTATTAGGAAAAGCACTTAGACAACCGATATTGCAATATAGACTAAGAATTTAGACGAACTGAAATTCTTAATTTTTAATCCTGCAAGAAGTTGTTACTACATGACCTTCTTAGACGAGTATTGCAATTGATACTGAGAACAACAGACGGTATTTGCGACAACTAGTCACGCCTTTCACTCTTGCTGATCACCACTAGTTTGTTAGAAAAGAACAGTAGCAGACAACAGAAACTATTAAATCTTAATTATTAGGCAGCTACTGCATGTTTATGACAGGCAACCTAACATTTTCCCAGGCAACCAACACATGGGCACATGGTAGCCCAGGGACAGCTAACAGGTGTAGTGATTTGATGAACACTATACATTGAACAAGTCGTGTTAGCATGTTGCGTAAAAGACTACTGCAATAATGTAGAACAAGAAAATATTATTTTGATCCTTTACAACTTGCAGATTTAATTTAGCGATTTTTTTGAATTCAGAAATTCGCAACCATTTAATTGCAAGCAAAAATTTCTTGAATTACAGTACCTAGTATTAAGATTTCAAGATAAGTTGTTTGCATTTGATTACCATCATCATGCATCATCATTGTATGAGGATGATGAGGATGATGATGCTAACAACTTACCATACTTGGAGGTTTATATTTTAGCTTTCAGACACAGTTGCCTTGTGATGAGTATCAACAACTTGATTTTGCTCTCTAAGACCACGGGAAAGACACCCATAAACAGATAGACTAGTATCCATTAATTGCTTGATATTCTAGGACCTTGCAATTATTAACTGCAGTCACTGATTCTGCCATGCATGCCATATCCTATACTAGTATGTGTAGCCACTTTTTTTAGGTCACTACGTTTAGCAACACTACACGAATTTTTTGTTTTTATTTTATTGGGCAGGAGAAACCTTGGAACTACTCACTGTACTAATACACACGTATTCCCACATGCTACAGAACACTATGAACCGCGCTACTGCTGCTGGAGAGTGATTCACTGAAGTATGCAATGTCAACCCTCTTGTCAGTGATCCTGTAATCTGACGTTGACTTTAGCTAGTTGTCTAAATTCTAGCTGCCAAAATTCTGCTAGGGACATACTTGCCAGTATCTGTAACCATGCTCCAATAGATCGCTACCTATAGCATTCAGCGTACTCATTGTGTCTAGAGCTAACTTTACCCCGGTGGTCAGACTTCAGGATTTGTTTATTTGATCAATTTAGAAGGCAGGCTGTATGTGGATACACAATACGTTGATGGTGCATGCAGTTATAGTAAGTAGAACAATTCCATGGCGTCAGATCCTAACTACTGATTGAGTAACTCTTGTCCTGCCATGAGAGCCTGAAGTGACTCACATGACTTCATGTGACACAAATGCTGTTCACTGTTAGGGCAAATTCGCTTGTAACACTCGATAGTTACCAGTTGAATTTACTACTCCTGAGTCACGTGACTTCACTGTGTAGTGACTAAAATTACGTTTAGTACTTAGCAGGACATTCTACAAATTGCACAACACTAGACAATGTCATCAATACATGCTATATGACAATGTCAACACAAATTGTAGATCACTACAAATTTCTGTTCGCTACTCATGAAGATGACCTACCTATTACCATGCTGCAACTATCTACACCTGATACCAATAATGGATACTAATAATGGATAATGGATACTGATAATAAGCTGCTTATTGCTGTGCTGTGATACCGATAATGCACTGCTTACTATTGTGCAAGTTCTAAACATCTGACTGATGACTGATACTGCACTGCTCACTGTTGTGCAAGTTCTGAACATCCAACTCTGACTGATGATAACGAGGTGTTTCCTCATTCTCCAACTCTGACTGATGATAACGAGGTGTTTCATCATTCTCCTCCACTGCAGTCATATTGACAACCACGTCACCACCTCGTCCTAGCTTGTCCAGAAGCTCTAATCCTAATCCTTCACCACCATCTGGCTCATTCTCACGATTTGCTCTTTCTCTCTCAGCCTGTTCTTCGATCTCCATGACATCGGCCGCACGTGCCTGAGACCAGTTTGAGTAAGGATCCGGTGGGACAGGTTCATCAGCAGCATTAGGATCAAAGTAATTCATTAACTCAGTGAGGAATTCTTCAATATCCCGGACCAGACTTGTGAACGTAGGACGTTCCTGGGCGTTGATTATCCAGCAACGCTTCATAATTTCATATCTGCAAAGCAACAAATTAGCTTACAAATGATCTGACTATTGCAACTACACGGCTCACATTTCAAACGGACACTCATTAGGTTTGCGGAGACGATCTCCTCGTTTAAGGTAGGGAATAACATCTTGATTGGAGACACCAGGATAGGGAACTTGAGCCAAAGTCATGACTTCCCACATAGTAACACCAAATGCCCACTAGACAGATAAGAGTAACACAACTTGTATGTTATCACAACACTGCAGACTACCTGACCAATTAGTAAATAGTATAAACATTCAAACAGAGTCACTTTACTGCCACCACTAAAATGATTTCACTCTGAGAGTTTTCACAGGTCATTCAAACACTTCCATAATTTACAGGCTACAACATCTGGGCAGTTAATGAAGGTATTATGTAGCCTGTAATCCTAAGGACTCTTGCACACACAAACAACACTGCATTCAAAGGCAGCCACATGCACACAACATACACAGAGACATTGTTAATGTGTACCAACATCTCTGAATATGTTGTATATAGATGTCAGGTGCTTGCTAAGGAGGTGATTATTGTCCATTATATAATTTTGATTGATTTTTGTAATCCTTAATTTAAGCTTTTTTATGCCCATAGAATGACTAAAACATAGTCAGAAATATTAATCCTCATGCTTGAGACAAGATGGATTTAACTAATGCATATAGTCTGTGTGTGCTCATTAGGCAACTCTGAATGAACTCTAGCACCATAATAGAACACGCACCAAAGCAGATTACCAGTGGACACTTACCACGTCAGATTTTTCTGTGAAGAAGAAATCGATGAGACTTTCAGGTGCCATCCATTTCACTGGCAGCTGGCCTCCATGTCCCATCCGATAATAGTCCTTGCCCTCAGACATTGCACGAGAAAGACCAAAGTCGGCCACTTTTATTTCCAAATCATTGTTCACCCTGTATTAGTAATTCAATGAAATTAGGACAGAAACCACTACGTACACCTACAGCCTTACATGCAGTTTCTGGCGGCAAGATCACGATGAATGATGCCCTGCTTGCTGAGATATTCCATTCCCATACCAATCTGATGACAAAACTTTGCTAGTTGAGCAAGATTGATTGGACGTTTCTATACATAGAAATAGTTAGCAGATGAGCTGTGAGAATCAACATTTCACGAACCAATGCTTCCTCCGGAGAAAGCTTTCCTGGTCTGCTTTTTCTCAGGTAGTTCTTGAGATCTCCTCTCTCCATAAATGGCAGTACGATCAATGGTGCAGTCATTCGTACCTTTGCGCTGTCGTCGTTTAGCCAACAGATCCCAACCAGTTCCATTACATTGGGATGATCGAATGCCTTCATCTGCAGTCCTTCGCGTATAAAATCAGTCACCTCCTTTTGACTAGTCACATCTAAAATCATATTGCATAATATTGTTTATTAGCACTGTTAATGCAAATAGCCAGTGTCCTACCCTGCACCGATTTGACTGCGACTTCGTTGTCTGTATCAAGCATACCCTTGAAAACCTCTCCAAAATTGCCTAGACATCAAGCAGACATTAAAATTTAGTACCATAAAGTTTGCTAGAACGTAGAGTACCTTTTCCAATTGCAACTTTGATGTCTATCCTTCCAGGATCAATCAGCACTTCGCCTATCTCTTTTAGGACATCCTCGTCAAGCATGAAGCTTGATCCTTCAGTTTTGGCAGAGAGCTGAGGAAATCCATCAAATAGATAGAGATGCTTTTGCGAAGACTGACTACGAATTCCTTTGGACAAAACATCATCATTTGTACGTACACATTATGCATAAATACAAAACACTTGGATTACAACACACAACTAGTTGCTAAGCCATAATGTCACATACTGAAATGTGTGTGTGGCTATCTGTGTAAACATGCTTGGAGATAATGTGTTAAGACAACAGAATGGAACTCTGACTACTTACTTAGCAGCTCCATAGAATAACGGTATTCTTGGATTTCTCTCCTCTTTTCACGAATGCTTTTGACAGTTTGAAGAGCACTCACAAGGAGACCAACAAATGCAGGAAACAGCGCAAGGAAAATGAACCAACGTCCATGATTAAGACACTGTGATGTACTATCAACGTGCACAACAAACACCAACCCAATCATGTACAGGATGCTGGCTGCAACTGCAATAGACATCCTGATAATGTCAAAAACAGTCAAATGATGCTCATCTTCTTCATCCTTTTTCACACACAAGTCGACAATGAGGAGAGCAATGAATGCAATCAGAAGAATGGCACCAAACCAGTACGAACCAGCCACTACTGATTTGCCTCGTTCTTGGAAACAATGTTCAATTGCCGTACTGTTGTCATCAAACTTCTCTACTTTGTCAAAGTGAGCCACAGCCGCCACAATGAGCTGAATCATGACCAAAGAAAGAAAGCCAAATATTTTAAGGCACAGTTGTCCAAGACGATTCTCAAACCTTCGACATGCAACATAAATCAGTAAGACAGTGAAGCAAACGCCATTCGCCAAATTCACCAAGAAGTCATCTCCACGATTATCACAATCGAAAGATTTATTGCCGAATATGATCCAGAAGCAAATGCAGATCGAAAACAGAGTGAGACCAAGCAGAATACTGTATCCTGGTGATCTAAGAACACGTTTCACACTCACTTTTATATTGTTGTCATTTCTTACTGTTTCATCATTGTCACTCTTTATTCGTACACAACTATCATTCCATATGTACACGAGACATACGGCAATAAGCAGAAGAAGGATGACAACAACGAGACCGACCATACCGTGCAGTTTGTCAGGATTACAAGAGTCGTCAATAAACTTCATCATTGGTTTCATCGTCAGCGTTGTTGGTACTGATGTGGTTGGTACTGCTGTTATTGGGCATGTTTGAAACTTAGGAAGGGGTTGCTGTTGTATTGGTGTCATTGTGGACATGACAGTGGACATGACAGTGCTGTTAACAAGAGATCCATTAGTGTTGCTACCAAAGTCAGTCATATTACCAACACTGTCGGAGATATTGACAGTAGGAGTACTAACAACAGTGGGAATCTCCGAACTGACAGTGCTGTTTACAGAGGCATTCGTGCTGTTATCCACAATCGTGTTGTTATCCACATTCATGTTATTATCCACACTGTTGACTGTAGGAGTAGTGGGAAATTCAGAGTTATTAACAAAAACATAGAGGTGACCATTGTTGCTTTCTATCCCATTGCTATCAATTGTCCATATCCCATACTCTTTCCCACCTAAAACGTAAGTAAACTCAGTTGTTCCATTTGATGTATCATTGAACCCAAGTCCCAGCATTGTTTCATTTGATGTATGCTCTGAGACGTTCATATCTCTAGAATACACTCCATCTCCTCCAGTATCACTTTCTGTTTCGATCACCATCTCTAATTCAAGAATCCTGTATTGCCATTGCAAAGGTTGTTGCCATTCCAATGAGTCATTTGCGTGTCCTGTTCTTCCAAACACTAACGTTCTTCCAAACACTAACGTATTTCCAGTCTCCTTGTTCTCAATTGTCCTATTGGCCTTGGAAGGTAAAAAACCGTCATCTAAATTGAACGTTTCGGGTAGTTCTTTGTGGTTAGCATAGTGAATCTCTACGAATTCTCTGATCAGAGAAACTCCAACCATGACAAGTGCAGCTTTGTAGTTTCTCAAAATTGGTCTAATAATTGCAGGCAATGATTCATTAGCATTGCACTGATCAGAACAATTGTAATAATTGTGCCAATATCGCTGCAACCACGTGTTCCGATTCCACTCATATGAATTGAGACGAATGGATGCCATGTGTTCCTGAATTACTTCAGTCCCATTAATATCATTCCTGAGAGCATATACTTTGTGGCCATTTTCCACCAATTGTACGATGAGTTCAAACAAGGTATCTGCTTGTCTTGGGTCACCCCAGAAATCTCCAAACAGAAACGAATATGTGCGATTGACATGTGACAAAATGAATTCATTAAAGATTTGAAGAGTGGTAACAGCAAACTCAATAGACGAGAGATAGACAATGTGTGTTGACTGCTCCAAATCATCGTAGAATTTATGGTGGTCTTCATAACTATCAGCCATATGTTCTTTATATCCTTCACCAATGGTTTGAATAGCCAATTGTGTATAGTCTTTTGGCATATCTGCTGTTGTTTCAGGGGGTTGCTGCCGTCGATAGGCAACCTGTAAGAAACACAAATCAGCTTTATCTGGCAGAGTTACGTCAAGCTATGGTAACATTTCCATGATATCATGTGAGAACAACTTTGTACATACGGGTACAGCATTTTGTAAAGAATAATCTCAAATCCTGATATGACTAACTACAGTTGCTGACGTTATGATAATTCAGGAAGTCACTACTTTTATTCTTTTCAGTGAGCTAATATTCTTATCTCATTTACATGTAACATTTACCTCTTTTGCTTAAAGCTTGTTTTAATTAGATCAGTCAGTTGGATAATCAGACAAAAGTCAATAATTTTATGTGTCAGTCTGTGTAACTAATGCATGAACTAGCCACTGGCAGCTAACAATTGTAGTTGGTTGTCATCTAAAAATTCATTGCCATAGGCACTAAAATAGTCACCATTCTGAACCCTTGCTTGACATTAGCCACACACACACACACACACACACACACACACACACACACACACACACACACACACACACACACACACACACACACACACACACACACACACACACACACACACACACACACACACACACCAGTTTTAGATCTGACCTACTGGATGAGCTATCAATTATGCAAATTTGCATGCACCTTGCAATTTCACAACATTATACTTCCCACCATGGTAGCTACTCCAATAGTAAGCTTCCTAATTAATGTTTAGACCATCTATACTTCCCACCATCCTAAGCTTCCTAATGTTGGAAAGAGGCCAGTGCACAAAGAAACCAAAATATAACCCTTACAGAGATAATCAGACATTGACTGGAAAATGCTTTATCTTTCATTCTTTTCAAAATACCGATACCTCTGATTTCTAATTACTTGACTGGAGGCCTGTCTGTTGCTGACTGTCACCCTGGTCTGGTTGTTAGTGGATTCTCTCCATACCCAATGGGAAGGTTGGACAGAAGTACTAATACAAATAATTCATAAAGTAGAGAGGTCTCCTAAACATCTTTTGGCTCCTCATGAAAATCAATCAAAAGCCACAAAAGACACTCTAATAAGGACACACTGATTGCATCCATATACTTTACATTAGATGCCTTGTTTCGAATTAGTCATCTAGTCACCTACATTGAAATGGCAGTCCAGCTCTTTGTCATCGATCTGTTGCTTGAACAGCAAGGTAGACTCTCCGCCACAGTAATCTCCACTGGTGACAAGAGTAACATCACCCCAACCTTCCTGTGCCAGAAAATCAACGGCTACCAACGCTTGAAGCTCACAGGTTTGCTGCAGCATAAGAAATTGATTTTGATATGGATTAAAAACGTCAAAATCCACTGTAGAACTGTAGAGAAACGGACTGTCAAGTAGTGACAAAAAGCCTGTGTGAAGAATCTCTGTGGTATCCTCATTCACAACACTCTTTGTCAACTCAACGAATTCCGATTCAGGCATCGACACGCTATGCTTTTGATAAAACGGGCATACAATAGAGGCTAAAACTCTAGGCAGTTTTTCAGAGGCCAGCCAAAACATCTGACCTTCAACACAGTTATCATGAATCTGGTCATTCCCACAGGTGTCATATAGCCTGTAGCTCAGTATCCTGTTCCTGTCCATCGCGTTGATCAAATCTGTGGCGTACAGAAGAGCTTCGGCCTGCTCAACAGCGAAGCGGTGCGGTGGAAACTGTGCACTATTAGCGTAACACAGAGTGCACACGTCGTCGTTGCTGATCTCCTTAGGAATTCTGTCCCACATGGATACAGAGAAGAAGCCACCGACAACGGTGGTGTTAGCCGTAGTGCCATCGACATACATCGCGTAGTCTCTTGGATTCGGACAGTCGTTTGCTAGACTGCTCAGTAAACATTGGTTTGATAGTGAAGAAACGCAGCAAGCTTGAAGTGCTAGCAGCACAACAACGGCAGCTGCACGAAGCAATGTGGAACAGGAACAACCAGAGACGCACATGGCGGTCGATCTTGGGAGAGAAATCCTACTCTGCCGAAAGTACCATTGTGTTTTGATATCTACCGTTGCCGCATTTGTAACTGTATACGTCCTTTGTAACTGTATACGGAAAAGAGCTGATATCTCTTCTCTGATGCCGGTAGGCTGTGACCGCAGCTGGTTAGCGTCAGAGTCGCTCTCACTCGTACGAACACGTGTTATAGAAGGAGGGACATGGATCGACACACTTGTTCTTCTTCTGCCCTCTGTATCACCAGACGCTGCTCATTCAAATACCGTTGTAGAATTTGTACCTAAATTTGTACACACGAAAAACTCACTTCTGTTGCCCAGAAGCCCTTGCACTTGCTGCTGTAGGCTTTGCAGTGCGCTCATAACAGCACGAATACTATCATCACGGTCGTCGCTCGGTCGGTCTTGTTGCTGACTCATAATTCAGTGTAGACTAGGCCTCGTCTAGGTTTCGCGCCGTTTTACCGCAAGACTTCCGCCTTACAGATATCAATTACATGAATACACTGGGAGCGTTGGTTAGCTAGTACTGCTCGGTAGATCACGGAGCAGAATTACTGCAGACATGTCAACTATTGAAATTTAGATACGTGAGACAAAGAAACGAACAGTTACGTGTACACAGCCTTGCTAGTATTAATTAATTAAAATAGTTACGCTACGAGGTTTGTTCACTTATATAGAACCCTGATTGACTCAAGCTATGCCTCTAAGTTTATATATATATATATATATATATATATATATATATATATATATATATATATATATATATATATATATAGCCGTGCAGTGCACATGCAGTTAGACTAAAATTAGTTTGGTCAAAGTCACGAGCTTTACTCTTGGATTACCAGTCTATATAGACTGCACAAAAACTCTGCCAACCTGAAAATTAGCAGGCAGACTTCCTGTAAACTGTAAACAGTGAACGGCCATAGAAAATCTCAGTATATAGATACGCGTGAGACGAACTCGAAGTGATGGGTACGCACGAGAAGGGTCAAATGCGTGAGAGTTGAAATATCTGGGCTATTGCTAGTAGTTACCACAGTTGTAGGCGTGTTGCCGTTGTATTGTATTAAACAATCACTAGCGGTACATGTACCCGCTCTACGAGGATGATGATGAATTAATGAATTAGTATTCTATGACAGATGAGACGCAACAAACTCCGCTGCCGTGATGAACAAGTCTACGCCAAAATCATTGCTGTCGGCTAGAGGATTTACTGTTCGTTTCAGTTCTTCGTAATCTGCTTCGCTGAGAGGAACTTCTACGCCATCTGGTAAGTGAACTCCGCTTGCGGTGTCTTCATCATCAATGTCGCCGGTTGCTGGGCCATTCCAATCCACTCCGTACTCGTCAGGGTCGACAGGTAACGGATCGGCAGCCGTACGCATAGAACCTTGCATTCTGAACATTCCAGTTATCCATAACTATAGCCACAAGGTACGTGAATTAACGACTATATGAAATAGGAAATACATGCAGTGCTGCGAGGCCGCTATCTAGGTCTTACTTGAAGAGGAGATCTTCCTCTCTCGGTAGCCAAACGATGCCTGCACCACGCTTGGCGAAATCCGTCAAGGCTACTTTGAATTCGACTGACGAATATGTAGTGGATACAGAATAAGTCTGTCGCATTGTTACAGTCCAATAGCTGTCGGCGCTCTAGACAGCGAAATATGCTTCTATATGTGGCAGTAACTGCGACCGTGACATCTCTCCACAATCTCTCGATTCTTTGATTGTGGACAGATCGACCTGCTATAAAGCTGCCTCTTTCGGTACCTCTGTAGGTCAGCATATATTCTGCGACGTCAACGTTCTCAACACCGCGGTCCGCTCTTACTCTAGACGGGAGACCGTACTCTGCTACAGTTTCTTGGAAGTACGACAGGACAGTAGTGGCTCGATTATTTGAACTGCACTTGAGGTAGACAGGTATTCTACTGTAGCCATCAATACCTAAAACCCATGATGCATGAACACAATTATGTAGGTTACGCCAGGAGTTGTAATCATCACATCAAGTTCTCTAGATGTTTATATACTGTATTGTTCACTCACCTCCACGTATAACTAAACCCCATCGGATTAGACCGTGCTGACCGTCGATATGCCACAGGGCATTTGGGCCGTAGACGTTGTATGTGCGCCGTTGGATTGCGTTCGACCACCTGAGCGCAATTCCCTCTGGATCAACTCTACACAAGCTGTCACGTACTCTTTGACGTGCTACTTGGATACCTAGTCGGAGCAAATGTCCTTCCACCATTCGGTAGCCATGCCTGGGATATCTTTGGTTGATTTGTGAGACTACTTCTTCCAAGTCCTCATCTGAGATGTTTGTGTAGAATTGCCCAACTGACAAACCGTGCTCCGACAAACGACGGTGAACGGTACGTACTGAACACCCGATTGTAAGCCCTATATCATTTGCTGTAAATCTGTATGACAACAGAAATTCGAGCTGTTCTTTTGACACCTTGATCTTTGGTCGACCGGTTCCTTGCACCTCTAAATATAGATTTTTCTAAGTAAATCATGGAACAAAAATACCAACCCAATAATTAGTAATCTAAATGATAGAAATATCAAACAAGAAGATGACCTTCACAGACATAGTTATCTAATTATATACATAATTGGATGCTGTTGTGCTGGAAGGAAATGGAGGTTGTAGGAGATTGCGACATGGAGACGCAGTTTTCGAGTAATGAGTTTCCATCCAAAGATAGTCTGCAAGTTTCTCTCAATGACTGATGAGAAGGCATCGTAAAGGCAGTGTATTGTGTAGACCCCACCCGTCACGTGATACTATTAGAGCGTGCTAGTATGTGGGACCAATGTACATTTGCTGTTTGTGATCATCGTACTAAAATTATCTTAATACTCTCCAGTTGTCTTAAGCTTTATACTGATCAGTGTATATAAACCAAACACACAAATGCTGTCTATAGGTCCATCTTCGACTGTCCAGTGATATGACTTTGGCTTCAGTTCTCTAGATCTTGGGGACTATAATAATATAATATACAATAATAATATAATATACAATATACTGTAGTACATCTAAATATACGGGTATATAGCAACTGTCATAGTACGTTGAGTGTCAAATGGGATTGATGTCTAGACACATGGTTAATTAATTAAACTTGATATTCTTGAACCTTCAAATTCCTAGGCAGGTGGGATCACAATAACATGACACTATCTTTGCTGGCCCATCAGCAAACACACCAGCACTGTGCATTTCTTATAAGTTTCAGGGTGCGACCAATAGTCAAGTTTTATTAATTAATTTATTAGAGCCCAGCCCTTTCTGCTTTCATTAGTTTCCTGATGATGTAGACGTTTGAAAATACCAGCTTTCAGGATCAGATCAGAGCCGTCTATCTAGTCAAGATCAGAGCTGATTACAATGTAGCCTACGCCTACGAGGGCACATAGTCTCGCGTAGCCAGACCATCTCCGCCTACATTCTTCCGGCGAGACTAATTTAAAGAGACTAAGAGACTAACGTCTCTTCAAGCAAGAACTGTTGCGCAGAAATATCTTTTGCCATTTTCAAGTGAGTCTATGTATTTGTAAGAAGGAATGCATGCAGCAGACAACGTTTACTTGCAGTAGATGCTAGAAGGGTTGTGTGTGTGTGTGTGTGTGTGTGTGTGTGTGTGTGTGTGTGTGTGTGTGTGTGCACGTAAGCAAGTGACAGCATTGTCTCACTGTGTCATTCGTCCCTAGTGAACATGCGTAGGACATACTTGCCAGTATCTGTAACCATGCTCCAATAGATCACTATCTATAGCATTCAGTGTACTCATTGTGTCTAGAGCTAACTTTACTCCGGTGGTCAGACTTCAGGATTTGTTTATTTGATCAATTTAAAAGGCAGGAGATAACAGTCCCCTCTTTAGCTGAAACTGTATGTGGATACACAATATGTTGATGGTGCATGCAGTTATATTAAGTAGAACAATTCCATGGCGTCAGATCCTGATTGGAGTAAATCTTGTCCTGCCATGAGAGCCTGAAGTGACTCACATGACTTCATGTGACACAAATGCTGTTCACTGTTAGGGCAAATTCGCTTGTAACACTCGATAGTTACCAGTTGAATTTACTACTCCTGAGTCACGTGACTTCACTGTGTAGTGACTAAAATTACGTTTAGTACTTAGCAGGACATTCTACAAATTGCACAACACTAGACAATGTCATCAATACATACTATATGACAATGTCAACACAAATTGTAGATCACTACAAATTTCTGTTCGCTACTCATGAAGATGACCTACCTATTACCATGCTGCAACTATCTACACCTGATACCAATAATGGATACCGATAATGGATAATGGATACATAATGGATACCAATAATAAGCTGCTTATTGCTGTGCTGTGATACGATAATGCACTGCTCACTGTTGTGCAAGTTCTAAACATCCAACTCTGACTGATGATAACGAGGTGTTTCCTCATTCTCCAACTCTGACTGATGATAACGAGGTGTTTCATCATTCTCCTCCACTGCAGTCATATTGACAACCACGTCACCACCTCGTCCTAGCTTGTCCAGAAGCTCTAATCCTAATCCTTCACCACCATCTGGCTCATTCTCACGATTTGCTCTTTCTCTCTCAGCCTGCTCTTCGATCTCCATGATTTCGGCCGAACGTGCCTGAGACCAGTTTGAGTAAGGATCCGGTGGGACAGGTTCATCAGCAGCATTAGGATCAAAGTAATTCATTAACTCAGTGAGGAATTCTTCAATATCCCGGACCAGATTTGTGAACGTAGGACGTTCCTCCGCGTTCATTATCCAGCAACGCTTCATAATTTCGTATCTGCAAAGCAACAAATTAGCTTACAAATGATCTGAATATTGCAACTACACGGCCCACATTTCAAATGGACACTCATCAGGTTTGTGGAGACGATTTCCTCGTTTAAGGTAGGGAATAACATCTTGATTGGAGACACCAGGATAGGGAACTTGAGCCAAAGTCATGACTTCCCACATAGTAACACCAAATGCCCACTAGACAGATAAGAGTAACAACTTGTACGTTATCACAACACCACAGACTACCTGACCAATTAGTAAATAGTATAAACATTCAAACAGAGTCACTTTACTGCCACCACTAAAATGGTTTCACTCTGAGAGTTTTCACAGGTCATTCAAACACTTCGATAATTTCCAGGCTACAATATCCGGGCAGTTAATGAAAGTATTATGTAGCCTGTAATCCTAAGGACTCTTGCACACACAAACAATACTGTGCATTCAAAGGCAGCCACATGCACACAACATACACAGAGACATTGTTAATGTGTACCAACATCTCTGAATATATTGTATATAGATGTCACGTGCTTGCTAAGGAGGTGATTATTGTCCATTATATCATTTTGATTGATTTTTGTAATCCTTAATTTAAGCTTTTTTATGCCCATAGAATGACTAAAACATAGTCAGAAATACTAATCCTCATGCTTGAGACAAGATGGATTTAAGTAATGCATATAGTCTGTGTGTACTCATTAGGCAACTCTGAATGAACTCTAGCACCATAATAGAACACGTACCAAAGCAGATTACCAGTGGACACTTACCACGTCAGATTTTTCTGTGAAGAAGAAATCGATGAGACTTTCAGGTGCCATCCATTTCACTGACAGCTGGCCTCCCTGTCCCATCCGATAATAGTCCTTGCCCTCAGACATTGCACGAGAAAGACCAAAGTCGGCCACTTTTATATCCAAATCATTGTTCACCCTGTATTAGTAATTCAATGAAATTAGGACAGAAACCACTACGTACACCTACAGCCTTACATGCAGTTTCTGGCGGCAAGATCACGATGAATGATGCCCTGCTTGCTGAGATATTCCATTCCCATACCAATCTGATGACAAAACTTTGCTAGTTGAGCAAGATTGATTGGACTTTTCTAAACATAGAAACAGTTAGCAGATGAGCTGTGAGAATCAACATTTCACGAACCAGTGCTTCCTCCGGAGAAAGCTTTCCTGGTCTGCTTTTTCTCAGGTAGTTTTTGAGATCTCCTCTCTCCATAAATGGCAGTACGATCAATGGTGCAGTCATTCGTACCTTTGCGCTGTCGTCGTTTAGCCAACAGATCCCAACCAGTTCCATTACATTGGGATGATCGAATGCCTTCATCTGCAGTCCTTCCCGTATAAAATCAGTCACTTCCTTTTGACTAGTTACATCTAAAATCATATTGTATAATGTTGTTTATTAGCACTGTTAATGCAAATAGCCAGTGTCCTACCCTGCACCGATTTGACTGCGACTTCGTTGTCTGTATCAAGCATACCCTTGAAAACCTCTCCAAAATTGCCTAGACATCAAGCAGACATTAAAATTTAGTACCATAAAGTTTGCTACAACGTACAATACCTTTTCCAATTGTAACTTTGATGTCTATCCTTCCAGGATCAATCAGCACTTCGCCTATCTCTTTTAGGACATCCTCGTCAAGCTTGAAGCTTGATCCTTCAGCTTTGGCAGAGAGGTGAGGAAATCCATCAAATAGATAGAGATGCTTTTGCGAAGACTGACTACGAATTCCTTAGGACAAAACATCATCATTCGTACGTACACATTACGCATAAATACAAAACACTTGGATTACGACACACAACTAGTTACTAAGCCATAATGTCACATACTGAAATGTGTGTGTGGCTATGTGTGTAAACATGCGTGGAGATAATGTGTTAGGACAACAGAATGGAACTCTGACTACTTACTTAGCAGCTCCATAGAATAACGGTATTCTTGGATTTCTCTCCTCTTTTCACGAATGCTTTTGACAGTTTGAAGAGCACTCACAAGTAGACCAACAAATGCAGGAAACAACGCAAGGAAAATGAACCAACGTCCATGATTAAGACACTGTGATGTACTATCAACGTGCACAACAAACACCAACCCAATCATGTACAGGATGCTGGCTGCAACTGCAATAGACGTCCTGATAATGTCAAAAACAGTCAAATGATGCTCATCTTCTTCATCCTTTTTCACACACAAGTCGACAATGAGGAGAGCAATGAATGCAATCAGAAGAATGGCACCAAACCAGTACGAACCAGCCACTACTGATTTGCCTCGTTCTTGGAAACAATGTTCAATTGCCGTACTGTTGTCATCAAACTTCTCTACTTTGTCAAAGTGAGCCACAGCCGCCACAATGAGCTGAATCATGACCAAAGCAAGGAAGCCAAATATTTTAAGGCACAGTTGTCCAAGACGATTCTCAAACCTTCGACATGCAACGTAAATCAGTAAGACAGTGAAGCAAACGCCATTCGCCAAATTCACCAAGAAGTCATCTCCACGATTATCACAATCGAAAGACTCATCGCCGAATATGATCCAGAAGCAAATGCAGATCGAAAACAGAGTGAGACCAAGCAGAATACTGTATCCTGGTGATCTCAGAACACGTTTCACACTCACTTTTATATTGCTGTCATTTCTTACTGTTTCATCATTGTCACTCTTTAATCGTACACAACTGTCATTCCACATGTACACGAGACATACGGCAATAAGCAGAAGAAGGATGACAATAACGAGACCGACCATACCATGCAGTTTGTCAGGATTACAAGAGTTGTCAATAAACTCCATCGTTGGTTTCATCGTCAGCGTTGTTGGTACTGATGTGGTTGGTACTGCTGTTGTTGGGCATGTTTGAAACTTAGGAAGGGGTTGCTGTTGTATTGGTGTCATTGTGGACATGACAGTGCTGTTAACAAGAGAGCCATTAGTGTTGCTACCAAAGTCAGTCATATTACCAACACTGTCGGAGATATTGACAGTAGGAGTACTAACAACAGTGGGAATCTCCGAACTGACAGTGCTGTTTACAGAGGCATTCGTGCTGTTATCCACAATCGTGTTGTTATCCACATTCATGTTATTATCCACACTGTTGACTGTAGGAGTAGTGGGAAATTCAGAGTTATTAACAAAAACATAGAGGTGACCATTGTTGCTTTCTATCCCATTGCTATCAATTGTTCATATCCCATACTCTTTTCCACCTAAAACATAAGTAAACTCAGTTGTTCCAGTTGTTCCATTTGATGTATCATTGAACCCAAGTCCCAGCATTGTTTCATTTGATGTATGCTCTGAGACGTTCATATCTCTAGAATACACTCCATCTCCTCCAGTATCACTTTCTGTTTCGATCACCATCTCTAATTCAAGAATCCTGTATTGCCATTGCAAAGGTTGTTGCCAATCGAATGAGTCATTTGCGTGTCCTGTTCTTCCAAACACTAACGTATTTCCAGTCTCCTTGTTCTCAATTGTCCTATTGGCCCCAAAACGTAAAAAACCGTTACCTAAATCGAACGTTCCAGGTAGTTCTTTGTAGTTAGCATAGTGAATCTGTACGAATTCTCTGATCAGAGAAACTCCAACCATGACAAGTGCAGCTTTGTAGTTTCTCAAAATTGGTCTAATAATTGGAGGCAATGATTCATTAGCATTGCACTGATCAGAACAATTGTAATGATTGTGCCAATATCGCTGCAACCACGTGTTCCGATTCCACTCATATGAATTGAGACGAATGGATGCCATGTGTTTCTGAATTACTTCAGTCCCATTAATATCATTCCTGAGAGCATATACTTTGTGGCCATTTTTCACCAATTGTACGATGAGTCCACACAAGGTATCTGCTTGTCTTGGGTCACCCCAGAAATCTCCAAACAGAAACGAATATGTGCGATTGACATGTGACAAAATGGATTCATTAAAGATTCGAAGAGTGGTAACAGCAAACTCAATAGACGAGAGATAGACAATGTGTGTTGACTGCTCCAAATCATTGTAGAATTTATGGTGGTCTGCATGGTCTGCATAACTATTAGCCGTATGTTCTTCATATGCTTCACCAATGGTTTGAATAGCCAATTGTGTATAGTCTTTTGACATATCTGTTCCTTTTTCAAGGGGTCGCTGCCGTCGATAGGCAACCTGTCAGAAACAGAAATCAGCTTTATCTGGCAGAGTTACGTCAAGCTATGGTAACATTTCCATGATATCATGTGAGAACAACTTTGTACATACGGGTACAGAATTTGGAAAGAATAATCTCAAATCCTGATATGACTAACTACAGTTACTGACGTTATGATAATTCAGGAAGTCACTACTTTTATTCGTCTTCAGTGAGCTAATATTCTTATCTCATTTACATGTAACATTTACCTCTTTTGCTTAAAGCTTGTTTTAATTAGATCAGTCAGTTGGATAATCAGACAAAAGTCAATAATTTTAGGTGTCAGTCTGTGTAACTAATGCATGAACTAGCCACTGGCAGCTAACAATTGTAGTTGGTTGTCATCTAAAAATTCATTGCCATAGGCACTAAAATAGTCACCATTCTGAACCCTTGCTTGACATCAACCACATACACGTGCGCACGCACACACAAACACACACACACACACACACACACACACACACACACACACACACACACACACACACACACACAAACACACACACAAACACACACACCAGTTTTAGATCTGACCTACTGGATGAGCCATCAATTATGCAAATTTGCATGCACCTTGCAATTGCACAACATTATACTTCCCACCATGGTAGCTACTCCAATAGTAAGCTTCCTAATTAACGTTTAGACCATCTATACTTCCCACCATCCTAAGCTTCCTAATGTTGGAAAGAGGCCAGTGCACAAAGGAACCAAAATATAACCTTTACAGAGATAATCAGACATTGACTGGAAAATGCTTTATCTTTTATTCTTTTCAAAATACTGATACCTCTGATTTCTAATTACTTGACTGGAGGCCTGTCTGTTGCTGACTGTCACTCTGGTCTGGTTGTTAGTGGATTCTCTCCATACCCAATGGGAAGGTTGGACAGAAGTACTAATACAAATAATTCATAAAGTAGAGAGGTCTCCTAAACATCTTTTGGCTCCTCATGAAAATCAATCAAAAGCCACAAAAGACACTCTAATAAGGACACACTGATTGCATCCATATACTTTACATTAGATGTCTTGTTTCGAATTAGTCATCTAGTCACCTACATTGAAATGGCAGTTCAGCTCTTTGTCATCGATCTGTTGCTTGAACAGCAAGGTAGACTCTCCGCCACAGTAATCTTCACTGGTGACAAGAGTAACATCACCCCAACCTTCCTGTGCCAGAAAATCAACAGCTACCAACGCTTGAAGCTTACAGGTTTGCTGCAGCATAAGAAATTGATTTTGATGTGGAAAAAAAAGCGTCAGAATCCACTGTAGAACTGTAGAGAAACGGACTGTCAAGTAGTGACAAAAAGCCTGTGTCAAGAACCTCTGTCCTATCCTCATTCACAACACTATCTGCCAACTGAAAGAATTCCGATATATGCATCGACACGCTATGCTTTTGATAAAACGGGCATACAATAGAGGCTAAAACTCTAGGCAGTTTTTTTTAGAGGCCAGCCAAGTCATCTGACTTCCAACACAGTTATCATGAGTCTGGTCATTCCCACAGGTGTCATATAGCCTGTAGCTCAGCATCCTGTTCCTGTCCATCGCGGCGATCAAATCTGTGGCGTACAGAAGAGCTTCGGCCTGCTCAACAGCGAAGCGGTGCGGTGGAAACTGTGCACTATTAGCGTCACACAGAGTGCACACGTAGTCGAGGGTCTCCTCAGAAATTCTGTCCCACATGGATACAGAGAAGAAGCCTCCAACAACGGTGGTGTTAGCCGTAGTGCCATCGACATACATCGCGTAGTCTGTTGGATCCGGACAGTCGTTTGCTACACTGCTCGGTAAACATTGGTTTGATAGTGAAGAAACGCAGCAAGCTTGAAGTGCTAGCAGCACAACAACGGCAGCTGCACGAAGCAATGTGGACCAGGAACAACCAGAGACGCACATGGCGGTCGATCTTGGGAGAGAAATCCTACTTGTGGCAAAATACCATTGTGTTTTGATATGCACCGTTGCCTCGTTTGTAGCCGTAAGTTACACATCCTTACATGGTAACATCAACTTTCGCTACTTAAATGGGACACTAAATAAAGAAGCACTACAGTGTCCTAAGGCGTACCATAGCTTTGCTACGTTGCCTCGTAGCCACGCAGTGTGGATTGCAGTCCCGGATGTGGTGTTACCATTCCTGATTTGCAATCCACACTTCTTCTGATGCGAGGCTAGTTGCCTTGCAGGTCGGTCGCGAGCGTGAAATAGATACTGACATTTGGTCACGTGTTTGCCTCAGCAGCGATCACGTGTTACGTCTAGCTGGCCGGTCGGTCGGTCAGCTAGGTACGTCACGATAGGGTACGACTCCTTAGGATAACGTAATCGTAGTGTGCACACTAGTATAAAATAGATACTCGGACAGTATTCTACTCAGTGTGTGTGTGTGTGTGTGTGTGTGTGTGTGTGTGTGTGTGTGTGTGTGTGTGTGTGTGTGTGTGTGTGTGTGTGTGTGTGTGTGTGTGTGTGTGTGTAGTTGTTGTTGCCTTACTGTTGTATTGCTAATCAAGCATTGTGTGCGTTGACAGTGTCTCAGTCTGTACACGTTCTAGAGTAGTATTGTTCATCTCATAATTATGATATCGGCCATTTGCCCTCTGTATAATTACAACCGTGTACGTCGACATAACTGTTGCAGTCCGTACACGCGTTACATACCTATTACTCTAGTAGTGGGCGCAAAGGGTGGTGGGGCTGACTCGCTGCTGAGACTTCGGCTTCGGTCTTTGATATTAAAAGTTTGAAAACGCTTTCGAAAAGTGGTGGGGCTTCAGCCCCCTCTGGCCTCTATTCCGCGACGCCGCTGTAGTGTTTCATACGTCGGTACACTGTACAAAGAGTTTTGTACACGTGGTGGGTACACGTACGATTGTTTGTACGCTGATACTCTCCGGTACAGTACCGCTGTCACGGGAAACGCGTACATGTACATGCACTAATACAACAGTGATAACAATGAACGCGTACGCCCCTCGGTGTAATATCATGCTGCATGATCTGGTAATTGTTGCAATGATGTAAGCAACGGTAAAACATAATTAAAGTTAGCGATTGTACACAGTGCTGTTGTACAGCAATCTGATTCCGCTATTTCAATTGCATGTTGACGGAAGTTCTCAGAGAGTAACCGAAACAATCAACGCACACGCTAGCTGAAATGCCAAGGGCGGCGGAAACTCCTTGAGATTGGGGGGATTTCGTAACAGATTGCCGCCATTTTGTTATTAACTGAATGTGATTGGTTGTCACTGATTAATTAATCTGTGACCGAAGTATAACCAGAGCAGCATGCACACAAATGATCACAACAATGTGTATCAAGCTAGTCAACTGCAACACCATTCAGTATTATTTCTACTTGCAAGCAACAAAACTTCCAAAGTATTTCTTCGATCATCGTTCGCTAAATCGAAGTCCCATTATATAGCGTGATAGCGTCCAGTATTGCCCGATATTGGAGGGCTGCTGCTCTAGCTCCTGCCCTTGGTTCCGCCGCCTCTGATTTATAACAATGTGATTTTGAAACAGATGTTGCATCCACCAATGTGTGTTTGCCAGAGACGTACTCTGGCATGCCTGTAGCACAGACTGCACGTTGTGTCTACTAAACTTTAGGGCTCTTCTCGCACGTGCATACGGGTATCTCTAGAGTGCATATGCGCATTTTAGATTCTATAATCTACTTGATTTAATTATTACTGCACGGATAGAGTTTCGCCATGATCGGACGAGGAACCCTTATACCTAGACATTTCATTGCATCTGCATCCTCTACGCAATTGACAATGAGAACCACCTCGAGCTCTACGTTACGTTTATATTCTTTTTTCTAGCCGGTCGCCCGTACTCTGCTAACGCCGGCTGCCCGAAGACGCCCCCAGACTGCCCAAGTGAACAGAACGGAGCTGGAGATATTTCCGGATCTTCTAGTGTGATCGGTGGTGTTTTCTCCATCTCATCATGGCGTAGCAAGAGTTGCTCTCTGTGTTCTGACGACGCAACCGTGCAGCGTGCCAGCGTCGAGCTAACCGAAGTTCTAATACTCGCCACAAAGATTCTAGACAATGCGACAGAAAAGGAAGACGTGGTTTTTGGGTATAGCATCGACGACGACTCCTGCGGGAATCATCGAACTGCCGAGTGCATACAGAATCTGACTCCGACTAGATCTACTCTGGCGACTTTTGTCGGTCCTTACTACGCGAACGAGACGGAGTAGGGCATTCTCTACAAGCATCTCAACGGATTTCCTCTTCATGATGACAAGCGAATTTTTCTCTTCCCTATGTGCCTTCTCGTACCTAACAGGCGTACAGTAATTTCTGGTAAGTCTCAGATTGTGATGTTTCATCATACTTGCGAGTTGCAAACGCTCGCAGCTGTTGACTTCCTTCTACAGGAACGCTGGTGGAATGTTACCGTTTTGGGGAGCGGTGACGCATGCGGTACGGCTTCTTTACGTCTCTTCAAGCAAGAACTGTTGCGCAGAAATATCTTTTGCCATTTTCAAGTGAGTCTATGTATATGTAAGAAAGAATGCATGCAGTAGACAACGTGTACTTGCAGTAGATGCTAGAGGAGTTGTGTGTGTGTGTGTGTGTGTGTGTGTGTGTGTGTGTGTGTGTGTGTGTGTGTGTGTGTGTGTGTGTGTGTGTGTGTGTGTGTGTGTGTGTGTGTGTGTGTGTGTGTGTGTGTGGTGTGTGTGTGTGTGTGTGTGTGTGTGTGTGTGTGTGTGTGTGTGTGTGTGTGTGCGCGCGCACGTAAGCAAGTGACAGCATTGTCTCACTGTGTCATTCGTCCGTAGTGAACATGCGTAGGACAGTTCGACGAGCCGACACTTACATCAACATTTTTTAGGGCTTCCAGAACTGACCGAGAAACGAGATTACATGTTTTTATTAGAAGCGGACGTAGCCAAAGCGATCGAAGGCGTCGTCGTCGAGCCGCAGAGGATAGAACTCATAGAAAACGTCGGATGCGGTGAGACACACAGAGTGCCTATCAAAACGCAGTCAGATGTATGTGATGTTGTGTTGTTGTGTAGGTAACTTTGGCAAGGTTTACAAGGCATTCTAGACGGTAACCAGACTGTTGCCGTCAAGTCGGTTCTAGGTGAGATTTTGCATGAAGCCTGAATTGTCATACTGTATATCTGCGAGTACGTGTTCCCCATACTCAAATAGTAGCCCATGTTCTGAGGTGATTGAAAAATAGTAGCCCGTGCTCGAACAGTAACCCTTTAGTCACAGAAGCAGCAACGTGCTGAACGAATATCAACACACTGCCATATACGCAACGCAGTGTTGGAGCTCTAAGGCAAGGCACTTGGTCACCGAAGTCGTTCGGGATATGCCAGCTGTGAAGAGGTGTTTGTAAATTCGAAAACATACATGGAACTGCGCATACTTTGACTCAATGGGACACTCCCACGCATACTTGGTATGTGTCCGTACAGTATGAATGGTAAAGCATGTAAACTATGTATGACAGCTGCTGTCTGCATCTCAGGACAAGAGTCATCAGACTTACTGTTGCTTGGCCAGTAAGAGTCAAACGTTCTTCGCTTTGACATGCTGACAGCTACATGCAGTGCCATAGCACATAGCTGCCAACCGTCCCAGGATTCCCTGGATTGTATCGGAATTTGGCCCTCCGTCACCCGTCGGGACACAAAATGTCCCGGGATTTCCTTGAACAGATTGACGAATACAACCGAGAGAGTCCATAGAGAAGTCGAAGTCATACACTCATGTTCCATCCTGATTCTAATGATCTTTCGAGTTATTGTCTGGTCTGTGGCCTAGTGGCTTCGGTTTGTCTACAGCACATGCAATTACATTGAATATCATGAGAACTGCAAGGCCGTACCTTTTGCGCGTGCGTTACGTGGGGGCGTGGAATTTGTACACTAAAATCCAGGGAATTTGGGTGTCCAAGCTCTGGGTTTTCATGTCCAGAGGTTGGCAGGTATGATAGCGCCCCTGGGTTATCATTGTTAACTCTCTTTGACAGAGAATATACAAGATACCCGGGTTACCCTTTCATGGATTTATGTTCATTCCCCGGATTGTCAATCCGCGGCGAGGATTGACAATCCGGGGAATAACGAAGGCGGGGAGAGACTGACTCGAGTCTAGGATTTATGTTCTGCCTGTCTACGTTATACTTCTGAGCAACAAGCTGCATCTTATCTACAAACGGTACTGCGCTCTCGAAGCTTTCAATACAGTAATCAGTGAAACAATAACGGATGTACAGTAGCAGTAAATCCACTTTCACCCGTTATGTCCCGGATAAGCGGATTTTTACCGGCAGTGTCGCCTATAGCTATTTGACTGTACGTGGGTAGGATTCTTTCAGAGAATTTAAGATTTGTGGATAGTTTTCTGGATGAAACGTTTGGCACTCCCGTTAGAGTTCTGTTGAATTGACGTCTCGTTTGAGTGTCTTCATTTCAACGGACGTAGAGAGCCGTCAAGAATTGAAGATGCTCGTATCTACACCAAATATAGAGCAGGTAAGCATTTAAACTAACTGGTTTGGTGTTGCTCCGGGTTTAGTACGCTCACACATTGCAAATTCTGTAATTCAAGAAATTATCTAAGGCAATGAATTTGAGGCTTCGAATTCTGTCTCACCGTACAGCAGGACATCTGGCATGTGAATGGTTACTGCAACCTTTACGCTTCAGCAGCACTGCTTTTCTGTTGACTGAGATAGTTTGTTTCTTTTTGTTTGTTTGTTGTTGTTGTTTGTAATATTTCCTTTTATGTTAAAATTGCATCATGTTTATGTGTGCGACGCAGATATACAATAACATATAATAATTAGCTGAGGAAAAACTTAAGATAAACTATTAAACCCTAGCGTTTCAGATATTTTGACATATTAGCAAAGACTATAGGTACATATACATATGATATGTATAGTAGATTAGTGACAGGCAGTTAGCTGCTGAAGAAGCCATTGCAGTGTTCACCAAATTGGGTAGCCCGGATGTTCTGGACAACCACAAATATTGGATGGTCAACCAAACAGGCATTTGCAGGTAGCCCAGAACAACTACACACTGTTTGGGCAACATACTTGTAGCTGTTCTGTGTTAAGATTTAATAGTTTCTGTTGTCTGCTGCTGTTCTTTTCTAACGAACTAGTGGTGATCAGCAAGAGTGAAAGGCGTGACTAGTTGTAGCTAATACCGTCTGTTGTTCTCAGTATCAATTGCAATACTCGTCTAAGAAGGTTATGCAGTAACAACTTCTTGCAGGATTAACAATTACATGCAAGAATTTTAGTTTGTCTAAATTCTTAGTCTATATTCCAATATCAGTTGTCTAGGTGCTTTTCCTAATAAAACTAATGACAGCAACATATTTAAATATAATTATTGGTGCAATTAAAGATAAATTCTTAATTGTGCCCAAAAAATTTTGGACCTTCTTTAATTATTAGGCAGCTACTGCATGTTTATGACAGGCAACCTAACATTTTCCCAGGCAACCAACACATGGGCACATGGTAGCCCAGGGACAGCTAACAGGTGTAGTGATTTGACGAACAGTATACATTGAACAAGTCGTGTTAGCATGTTGCATAAAAGACTACTGCAATAATGTAGAACAAGAAAATATTATTTTGATCCTTTACAACTTGCAGATTTAATTTAGCGATTTTTTTAATTCAAAAATTTGCAACTATTTAATCGCTCGCAAAAATTTCTTGAATTACAGTACGTAGTATTAAGATTTTAAGATAAGTTGTTTGCATTTGATTACCATCATCATGCATCATCATTGTATGAGGATGATGAGGATGATGATGCTAACAACTTACCATATTTGGAGGTTTATATTTTAGCTTTCAGACACAGTTGCCTTGTGATGAGTATCAACAACTTGATTTTGCTCTCTAAGACCACGGGAAAGACACCCATAAACAGATAGACTAGTATCCATTAATTGCTTGATATTCTAGGACCTTGCAATTATTAACTGCAGTCACTGATTCTGCCATGCATGCCATATCCTATACTAGTATGTGTAGCCACTTTTTTCGGTCACTACGTTTAGCAACACTACACAAATCTTTTGTTTTTATTTCATTGGGTAGGAGAAACCTTGTAACTACTCACTGTACTAATTCACACGTATTCCCACATGCTACAGAACACTATGAACGGCGCTACTGCTGCTGGAGAGTGATTCACTGAAGTATGCAATGTCAACCCTCTTGTCAGTGATCCTGTAATGTGACGTTGACTTTAGCTAGTTGTCTAAATTCTAGCTGCCAAAATTCTGCTTAGGGACATACTTGCCAGTATCTGTAACCATGCTCCAATAGATCCCTACCTATAACATTCAGCGTACTCATTGTGTCTAGAGCTAACTTTACCCCGGTGGTCAGACTTCAGGATTTGTTTATTTGATCAATTTAAAAGGCAGGAGATAACCGTCCCCTCTTTAGCTGAGGCTGTATGTGGATACACAATACGTTGATGGTGCATGCAGTTATAGTAAGTAGAACAATTCCATGGCGTCAGATCCTAACTACTGATTGAGTAACTCTTGTCCTGCCATGAGAGCCTGAATTGACTCACATGACTTCATGTGCCACAAATGCTGTTCACTGTTAGGGCAAATTCGCTTGTAACACTCGATAGTTACCAGTTGAATTTACTACTCCTGAGTCCTGTGACTTCACTGTGTAGTGACTAAAATTACGTTTAGTACTTAGCAGGATATTCCACAAGTCGCACAACACTAGACAATGTCATCAATACATACTATATGAAAATGTCAACACAAATTGTAGATCACTACAAATATCTGTTCGCTACTCATGAAGATGACCTACCTATTACCATGCTGCAACTATCTACACCTGATACCAATAATGGATACCGATAATGGATAATGGATACATAATGGATACCAATAATAAGCTGCTTATTGCTGTGCTGTGATACGATAATGCACTGCTCACTGTTGTGCAAGTTCTAAACATCCAACTCTGACTGATGATAACGAGGTGTTTCCTCATTCTCCAACTCTGACTGATGATAACGAGGTGTTTCATCATTCTCCTCCACTGCAGTCATATTGACAACCACGTCACCACCTCGTCCTAGCTTGTCCAGAAGCTCTAATCCTAATCCTTCACCACCATCTGGCTCATTCTCACGATTTGCTCTTTCTCTCTCAGCCTGCTCTTCGATCTCCATGATTTCGGCCGAACGTGCCTGAGACCAGTTTGAGTAAGGATCCGGTGGGACAGGTTCATCAGCAGCATTAGGATCAAAGTAATTCATTAACTCAGTGAGGAATTCTTCAATATCCCGGACCAGACTTGTGAACGTAGGACGTTCCTCCGCGTTGATTATCCAGCAACGCTTCATAATTTCGTATCTGCAAAGCAACAAATTAGCTTACAAATGATCTGAATATTGCAACTACACGGCCCACAATTCAAATGGACACTCATCAGGTTTGTGGAGACGATTTCCTCGTTTAAGGTAGGGAATAACATCTTGATTGGAGACACCAGGATAGGGAACTTGAGCCAAAGTCATGACTTCCCACATAGTAACACCAAATGCCCACTAGACAGATAAGAGTAACAACTTGTATGTTATCACAACACCACAGACTACCTGACCAATTAGTAAATAGTATAAACATTCAAACAGAGTCACTTTACTGCCACCACTAAAATGATTTCACTCTGAGAGTTTTCACAGGTCATTCAAACACTTCGATAATTTCCAGGCTACAATATCTGGGCAGTTAATGAAAGTATTATGTAGCCTGTAATCCTAAGGACTCTTGCACACACAAACAATACTGTGCATTCAAAGGCAGCCACATGCACACAACATACACAGAGACATTGTTAATGTGTACCAACATCTCTGAATATATTGTATATAGATGTCACGTGCTTGCTAAGGAGGTGATTATTGTCCATTATATCATTTTGATTAATTTTTGTAATCCTTAATTTAAGCTTTTTTATGCCCATAGAATGACTAAAACATAATCAGAAATATTAATCCTCATGCTTGAGACAAGATGGATTTAAGTAATGCAGATAGTCTGAGTGTGCTCATTAGGCAACTCTGAATAAACTCTAGCACCATAATAGAACACGCACCAAAGCAGATTACCAGTGGACACTTACCACGTCAGATTTTTCTGTGAAGAAGAAATCGATGAGACTTTCAGGTGCCATCCATTTCACTGGCAGCTGGCCTCCATGTCCCATCCTATAATAGTCCTTGCCCTCAGACATTGCACGAGAAAGACCAAAGTCGGCCACTTTTATTTCCAAATCATTGTTCACCCTGTATTAGTAATTCAATCAAATTAGGACAGAAACCAGTACGTACACCTACAGCCTTACATGCAGTTTCTGGCGGCAAGATCACGATGAATGATGCCCTGCTTGCTGAGATATTCCATTCCCATACCAATCTGATGACAAAACTTTGCTAGTTGAGCAAGATTGATTGGACTTTTCTAAACATAGAAACAGTTAGCAGATGAGCTGTGAGAATCAACATTTCACGAACCAATGCTTCCTCCGGAGAAAGCTTTCCTGGTCTGCTTTTTCTCAGGTAGTTCTTGAGATCTCCTCTCTCCATAAATGGCAGTACAATCAATGGTGCAGTCATTCGTACCTTTGCGCTGTCGTCGTTTAGCCAACAGATCCCAACCAGTTCCATTACATTGGGATGATCGAATGCCTTCATCTGCAGTCCTTCCCGTATAAAATCAGTCACCTCCTTTTGACTAGTTACATCTAAAATCATATTGTATAATGTTGTTTATTAGCACTGTTAATGCAAATAGCCAGTGTCCTACCCTGCACCGATTTCACTGCGACTTCGTTGTCTGTATCAAGCATACCCTTGAAAACCTCTCCAAAATTGCCTAGACAGCAAGCAGACATTAAAATTTAGTACCATAAAGTTTGCTACAACGTACAGTACCTTTTCCAATTGTAACTTTGATGTCTATCCTTCCAGGATCAATCAGCACTTCGCCTATCTCTTTTAGGACATCCTCGTCAAGCATGAAGCTTGATCCTTCAGTTTTGGCAGAGAGGTGAGGAAATCCATCAAATAGATAGAGATGCTTTTGCGAAGACTGACTACGAATTCCTTAGGACAAAACATCATCATTTGTACGTACACATTAAGCATAAATATGAACACTTGGATTACGACACAGAACTGGTTACTAAGCCATAATGTCACATACTGAAATGTGTGTGTGGCTATGTGTGTGAACATGCATGGAGATAATGTGTTAAGACAACAGAATGGAACTCTGACTACTTACTTAGCAGCTCTATAGAATAACGGTATTCTTGGATTTCTCTCCTCTTTTCACGAATGCTTTTGACAGTTTGAAGAGCACTCACAAGTAGACCAACAAATGCAGGAAACAACGCAAGGAAAATGAACCACCGTCCATGATTAAGACACTGTGATGTACTATCAACGTGCACAACAAACACCAACCCAATCATGTACAGGATGCTGGCTGTAACTGCAATAGACGTCCTGATAATGTCAAAAACAGTCAAATGATGCTCATCTTCTTCATCCTTTTTCACACACAAGTCGACAATGAGGAGAGCAATGAATGCAATCAGAAGAATGGCACCAAACCAGTACGAACCAGCCACTACTGATTTGCCTCGTTCTTGGTAACAATGTTCAATTGCCGTACTGTTGTCATCAAACTTCTCTTCTTTGTCAAAGTGAGCCACAGCCGCCACAATGAGCTGAATCATGACCAAAGCAAGGAAGCCAAATATTTTAAGGCACAGTTGTCCAAGACGATTCTCAAACCTTCGACAGGCAACGTAAATCAGTAAGACAGTGAAGCAAACGCCATTCACCAAATTCACCAAGAAGTCATCTCCACGATTATCACAATCAAAAGACTCATCGCCGAATATGATCCAGAAGCAAATGCAGATCGAAAACAGAGTGAGACCAAGCAGAATACTGTATCCTGGTGATCTAAGAACACGTTTCACACTCACTTTTATATTGTTGTCATTTCTTACTGTTTCATCATTGTCACTCTTTATTCGTACACAACTATCATTCCATAAGTACACGAGACATACGGCAATAAGCAGAAGAAGGATGACAACAACGAGACCGACCATACCGTGCAGTTTGTCAGGATTACAAGAGTCATCAATAAACTTCATCGTTGGTTTCATCGTCAGCGTTGTTGGTACTGCTGTTGTTGGCACTGTTGTTGTTGGTACTGCTGTTGTTGGGCATGTTTGAAACTTAGGAAGGGGTTGCTGTTGTATTGGTGTCATTGTGGACATGACAGTGCTGTTAACAAGAGATCCATTAGTGTTGCTACCAAAGTCAGTCATATTACCAACACTGTCGGAGATATTGACAGTAGGAGTACTAACAACAGTGGGAATCTCCGAACTGACAGTGCTGTTTACAGAGGCATTCGTGCTGTTATCCACAATCGTGTTGTTATCCACATTCATGTTATTATCCACACTGTTGACTGTAGGAGTAGTGGGAAATTCAGTGTTATTAACAAAAACATAGAGGTGACCATTGTTGTTTTCTATCCCATTGCTATCAATTGTCCATATCCCATACTCTTTCCCACCTAAAACGTAAGTAAACTCAGTTGTTCCAGTTGTTCCATTTGATGTATCATTGAACCCAAGTCCCAGCATTGTTTCATTTGATGTATGCTCTGAGACGTTCATATCTGTAGAATACACTCCATCTCCTCCAGTATCACTTTCTGTTTCGATCACCATCTCTAATTCAAGAATCCTGTATTGCCATTGCAAAGGTTGTAGCCAATAAAATGAGCGATGTGTGTGTCCTGTTTCTCCAAACACTAACTTATTTCCGGTCTCCTTGTTCTCAATTGTCCTATTGGCCTTGGAAGGTAAAAAACCGTCACCTAAATCGAACGTTTCAGGTAGTTCTTTGTAGTTAGCATAGTGAATCTCTACGAATTCTCTGATCAGAGAAACTCCAACCATGACAAGTGCAGCTTTGTAGTTTCTCAAAATTGGTCTAATAATTGCAGGCAATGATTCATTAGCATTGCACTGATCAGAACAATTGTAATAACTGTGCCAATATCGCTGCAACCACCTGTTCCGATTCCACTCATATGAATTGAGACGAATGGATGCCATGTGTTCCTGAATTACTTCAGTCCCATTAATATCATTCCTGAGAGCATATACTTTGTGGCCATTTTCCACCAATTGTACGATGAGTTCAAACAAGGTATCTGCTTGTCTTGGGTCACCCCAGAAATCTCCAAACAGAAACGAATATGTGCGATTGACATGTGACAAAATGGATTCACTAAAGATTTGAAGAGTGGTAACAGCAAACGCAATAGACGAGAGATAGACAATGTGTGTTGACTGCTCCAAATCATCGTAGAATTTATGGTGGTCTGCATAACTATTAGCCGTATGTTCTTCATATGCTTCACCAATGGTTTGAATAGCCAATTGTGTATAGTCTTTTGGCATATCTGTTGTTGTTTCAGGGGGTAGCTGCCGTCGATAGGCAACCTGTCAGAAACACAAATCAGCTTTATCCGGCAGAGTAACGTCAAGCTATGGTAACATTTCCATGATATCATGTGAGAACAACTTTGTACATACGGGTACAGCATTTTGTAAAGAATAATCTCAAATCCTGATATGACTAACTACAGTTGCTGACGTTATGATAATTCAGGAAGTCACTACTTTTATTCATTTTCAGTGAGCTAATATTCTTATCTCATTTACATGTAACATTTACCTCTTTTGCTTAAAGCTTGTTTTAATTAGATCAGTCAGTTGGATAATCAGACAAAAGTCAATAATTTTAGGTGTCAGTCTGTGTAACTAATGCATGAACTAGCCACTGGCGGTTAAAAATTGTAGTTGGTTGTCATCTAAAAATTCATTGCCATAGGCACTAAAATAGTCACCATTCTGAACCCTTGCTTGACATCAGCCACATACCGCCACGCGTGTGCGCGCGTGCGTGCGCGCGCGCGCACACACACACACACACACACCAGTTTTAGATCTGACCTACTGGATGAGCCATCAATTATGCAAATTTGCATGCACCTTGCAATTGCACAACATTATACTTCCCACCATGGTAGCTACTCCAATAGTAAGCTTCCTAATTAATGTTTAGACCATCTATACTTCCCACCATCCTAAGCTTCCTAATGTTGGAAAGAGGCCAGTGCACAAAGGAACCAAAATATAACCCTTACAGAGATAATCAGACATTGACTGGAAAATGCTTTATCTTTCATTCTTTTCAAAATACTGATACCTCTGATTTCTAATTACTTGACTGGAGGCCTGTCTGTTGCTGACTGTCACCCTGGTCTGGTTGTTAGTGGATTCTCTCCATACCCAATGGGAAGGTTGGACAGAAGTACTAATACAAATAATTCATAAAGTAGAGAGGTCTCCTAAACATCTTTTGGCTCCTCATGAAAATCAATCAAAAGCCACAAAAGACACCCTAATAAGGACACACTGATTGTATCCATATACTTTACATTAGATGCCTTGTTTCGAATTAGTCATCTAGTCACCTACATTGAAATGGCAGTCCAGGTCTTTGTCATCGATCTGTTGCTTGAACAGCAAGGTAGACTCTCCGCCACAGAAATCTCCACTGGTGACAAGAGTAACATCACCCCAACCTTCCTGTGCCAGAAAATCAACAGCTACCAACGCTTGAAGCTCACAGGTTTGCTGCAGCATAAGAAAACGGTTGTAATAGGGAACATAAACGTCATTCTCCACCCTAGAACTGTAGGAAAACGGATTATCAAGTAGTGACAAAAAGCCTGTGTGAAGAATCTCTGTGCTATCCTCATTCACAACACTCTTTGTCAACTCAACGAATTCCGATTCAGGCATCGACACGCTATGCTTTTGATAAAACGGGCATACAATAGAGGCTAAAACTCTAGGCAGTTTTTCAGAGGCCAGCCAAGTCATCTGACTTCCAACACAGTTATCATGAGTCTGGTCATTCCCACAGGTGTCATATAGCCTGTAGCTCAGCATTCTGTTCCTGTCCATAGCATTGATCAAATCTGTGGCGTACAGAAGAGCTTCGGCCTGCTCAACAGCGAAGCGGTGCGGTGGAAACTGTGCACTATTAGCGTCACACAGAGTGCACACGTAGTCGAGGGTCTCCTCAGAAATTCTGTCCCACATGGATACAGAGAAGAAGCCACTGACAACGGTGGTGTTAGCCGTAGTGCCATCGACATACATCGCGTAGTCTCTTGGATCCGGACAGTCGTTTGCTACACTGCTCGGTAAACATTGGTTTGATAGTGAAGAAACGCAGCAAGCTTGAAGTGCTAGCAGCACAACAACGGCAGCTGCACGAAGCAATGTGGACCAGGAACAACCAGAGACGCACATGGCAGTCGATCTTGGGAGAGAAATCCTACTTGTGGCAAAATACCATTGTGTTTTGATATGTACCGTTGCCTCGTTTTTTACATCCTTGGGTACTGTAGCTAAACACCTAGCGTTTAGTGCTAATCGCTCTGGGACACTAATTTGCATTATCGGATGCTACAGTGGACGTGTGAATGTTGTGACGTGGACCGTAGATCATTTTGCCGTTGACTAGGCTTTGTAAGTAAGTTTACTACTTACCATTTTGTGCATCTTGTGAGAGACGTTGCCTGCGTAGAGACGCGTAGGAAGCCATTTCTTGAGTACGGCTTCTCGAGGGTAAGGGACTGCTGTTCAAGCTGAAGTCGCCTGATTCACACTCTGAACAGATACACGTGGAGTGGAAAGACAGACTACTCATGGCCTAGCGATGGAAGTTATATCAGGTGAAGATTTTGCGGTAGGGGAACCCATTCGGGGTAACTAAACGTGACGTACTGTGTGGCTGAATTATATCAATAGGACTACTTGTTTTCCCCTTCTAGCGTTCCTGAACTGTGAAACTGTGTATCTTGTCGAACTAGAGTCAGCAAAATTTGTCTAGCCTATTCAACCCTTCATGGAAGGCGGTGAGCTCATGAGCTTACATCCACTTGATGTACCTTGGCCTGATTATTTGTTTGCTATACAGAGTAATAGTCTTGGCTGCTGGTTCAACCCAACTCCACACTGTATCAAGCACATTTCTGTACACAAAACCTGTATAACTTGATTTTATCATTTAATTAACTAGCAGTGTGTTGAGCGATTCCTTGCAAGGTCTTACTTGAGAACTCTAATCTTGTTTTCAAGTTCCACTATTTCATTTGCTTGCTGTTCAGTTATCCGACGTAACCATCAGCTTCAGCGTCAGTGACATTTTCGACAATCAACATCTTTACTGCTAGAGGATCACTAGACCATATTCTAAACATGTCTTGATCAACTGCACCTGCAAATGAGGTAAAACAGCCTCTGCTTTCTGATTTAGAAATTACAGCTATGGAATAGCTAGTGCATGTGTGTTGTTACTGTAGACATAACGGTTGCTGGGACTTGTAGGCTGGCAGCTAGTGCTAATAAACAGACTGTAGTCACTAAGTGTACGTGTACCGTACTCTGATCCGCGTCAGTACATATCGAGTGCAAGTTATCACAGTAACATCTTCGACATGGCCAATCACATATATACAGAAGCAAGCTAGACTGCCCAGAATCAACGCGGAACGTCCTACATGTCTGGTTACCCCAAATGGGTTCCCAGGTGGCATGATTTCACTCGCCGAAACTAATCCATCTCTAGACAATGAGTAGTCTGTGCTTCCACTCCACGTATATCTGTTCAGAATGTGAATCAGGCGTCTTCAGCATAGACAGCAGTCTCTTACCCTCGAGAAGCCATACTCAAGAAATGGCTTCCTACGCGTCTCTACGCAGGCAAAGTCTCTCACAAGATGCACAAAATAGTAAGTAGTGAACTTACTTACAAAGCCTAGTCAACGGCAAGATGATCCACGGTCCAGAGGCAGACCCGGAAACGTGGACTTCGTGTACAGCGAGATCGGCGAAAGGTGCGTGTTACTCTCGAGATTGCGCATGCTGTAGAAGCTCTACGCCCCCAAATATCGTCTATTTAGTCCTGGATACGCTGCCATGCTACTGTTTTGCTGTCCCGGATGCGGCACCATCCACCATTACTGATTTGCAATCCACACTGCGTCTGGGGCGAGGCTAGCTGCCTAGCAGGTCGGTCGCGAGCGTGAAAAAGATACTGACATCCGGTCACGTATTTACCTCAATCATGGCCAAACGCACTACTGTAGCTACTACTCGCCTAGCCTCGAATTTCCAGACCAGAGAGTCTGGACCAAGTCGATACTAAAATGATTTCGGAAGTATTTATCAAAAGCGATGGTAAATGGTGTCTAACAGCGTAGGATCGTTTTACCTAGATCAACATATCATTTGTAAATGCCATGACATCTCACAAACAAAGAAGAGATGTCTGCAGTGTTTGCGGCGATATCTTGGTGGACGGCATGAAACCACGACTCTTTGATTCTTCGGCAGACCGCTACCTAGTCTAACCGCTCGACTAGCGAGACTACCGCTCTACCAGTTGTCAAAGGTGATGGTCTAGCGACGCTGCTGTGCATGTCCTCTCACCACAAACTCGAAAATATGAAAGAACTGAAGCTGAAACTAAAACTAAGATGTGTGTGTGTGCAGAGTCTGATTATTGTTTTTGGCATGCAGAGTCTTGTCATTGTTGTGGCGTGCACTTAGCCGCCCACGAGGATTTCACACGCGCGCAATCAGGTGCTAGTGCACTTAGCATAACCAATTATTGCTAAGTCAATCAGAATTTACAACCGAGATTCGGGTTGTAGAAGCTGATTGACTAAGAGGGGTATTTCCGAAATCATTTTAGTATCGACTTGGTCCAGACTAGAGTTCGCGCGCTCTCTGGTCTGAAAGTTCGAGGCTACTACAGTAGGACCTCAAAGATACGAACACCTCGGGAAATTGGGTGTTCGTAATTGTGAAATGTTCATAAGTCTGAAGTTTGTAATATCGATGATTACATAACTTGTGAAAACAGGAGTACACTGTATGGCTAACAAAAAGGATAAGTACGTGAACTACAGTAACTGTGAGAGTGTAAGAACGAATTCAAGGGTTACTAAAATAACAATCCATTGTCTTTTGCTTCAAGGCAGAACCCCTTTTTTGTCCTGCAAGGTCCAGGAGCTCTCTCAAAAGCATGAGATTCATGGGGGTGGCTTCAGGCTGCTGCTCTAACCATTCCAAGCAGACACTAAAGCAATCAACAGCCTTTGTGTGGCTAATCTTAGCTACATCAGTGTGCTCAGCTTCATCTTCACTGTCCGATGGATCCTGGACCTGAACAGAGTCGATAATTTCTTCATCAGTCAGCGATTGAGACCCAGTTTCATCCTTGTCAGCAAGAAGCCATTGCTCCATTTCTTCCTCATTGATGCCCAACTTCTCAAGAATCTCGATCTTTTGTTCAATAGATAAATTGACTCGCTTTCTCTTAGGCTTG